>NC_140183.1:58907036-59082786 GCF_963971535.1 Notolepis coatsorum
GAGAGAGAGAGAGAGAGAGAGAGAGAGAGAGAGAGAGAGAGAGACACACACACACAACAGGGACACACTGAATATCTAAGCACCTTTCTTGGCTTCGCGTCAGAATTCCTTTCAATGCTCACCGAAGTCTATACAGAGGAATGTGAGAATATCACTGAGCAGCAAGAACCCCCTCGTGAAATGTTTAGCGCGACTGCAACTTCACTTTCAAAAAGGAACGGAAACAATAGACTTATAGGCCTGCGTTAAATTAGTTAAATGAACTCACATCGAACATAGGATAGCAAAGCTCCCCCGTATACATTCAATAACATACTGTACATTTTACTGTATATTTTTAGAATGTATATCTTTGACTGTGTATTCTTATTTTTGACTACCTAAATGTTTATGTGAGCGATCTGTGGTGCTGTGTGTGCTTAATTTCCCTCGGGATTAATAAAGTACAGTTTATTCTAGTCTATTCTGACTATTACAACGCAATTGAAACCAACTATAGTTTTGACAGTGAAGCGGACGCGGCAGGAAGGAGGGGGGTCGGGGCTTTACCTGGCTGAAAGCACTTGCACGTCACAATATAATAATATATTACATGATTAACTTCAACTGGGAGTTTGTCAAAAAGTGCTGTTACTGTAAACTAAAGTAGCGTATCTAGCGCGCGACTATACTGACTATGGACATTGGTGGCGATTTCATATTCCCAATGAATAAATAACGACGGTAAGTCCCTATACGTGCACACACACAGGCATGCAGCATGATTCATGAACAGTGTAATGTAATGTTGCAGCAAAATGAGCTCAACCTCTTGACAAAGCAAACAAAGACACTTTATTCAGCCGGTAAAGTATCGCTCGCTACACACAACGTGACTATAACAGAACGGTTGACAGATATACGGACACGGTTGACCAAAAGACAAGAGAACCTACCTTTTCAGTTTCGCGTTACGAAGACATTTCTAATAGCGACATCCGTGTCATGCTGTTGGGGTTCATTGTAACTATAAGGCCACTGAGGTGGAGAATATAGGATACAGCCGGCGCTAGTGGTGCGCTGTAGACATGCTGGCGAGGTGAGAGGAGGATGCTCCTCTTCGTCCAGGGGAGGTGAGAGGAGGATGCTCCTCTTCGTCCAGGGGAGGTGAGAGGAGGATGCTCCTCTTCGTCCAGGGGAGGTGAGAGGAGGATGCTCCTCTTCGTCCAGGGGAGGTGAGAGGATGATGCGCCTCTTCGTCCAGGGGAGGTGAGAGGAGGATGCTCCTCTTCGTCCAGGGGAGGTGAGAGGAGGATGCTCCTCTTCGTCTTAGTCCAGGGGAGGTGAGAGGATGCTCCTCTTCGTCCAGGGGAGCGAGGAAGGAGGGGCCGTGCTTACCTCGACCACCAACGTTTTTTTTTCTTTTTTTTCGTGGAAAATCCGATGATATAGATTGCAGCTCAAAGTGCAAAATGATTTAAAAAATAATTATGAAAAATAATTATAAACATTCATAAAATAAGGAAGGAAATGATAAGACATTAAAATGATAAAAATTTCACTAAACCCTTTTTTTCTTTGTAAAAGCATCAGCCATATGATCTTTTTAATTAATTCATATTTTAATAATTGTATATCATTATTATTTTGTTTTGTTTGACTAATCCAAACTGTTCACCATTCGTTTTCTTTGCACCACTCGATGAGTCGTTGATGCTTTTAGGAAACAGTTTGAACAGATTCTCTGTTTATCCTTTCAGCCATGTGCTTTCTAGTTGTGTCTTATAGCGCCCTCTCCTGGCGCATGCGGCCTGTGCCTACATCTGTTCGCTGTTCAAGGTCACAACATCTGCATTGCACAGCATTGCATTGCAATACAGTGCAGCCGGGTTCCACTGCTTTACTGATTAATTGTAAAGTGAAAATACATTCTACGGTGGTCCGTGTATAGACTGTCCAATTTGGTTGATATGAATTGAACATAGATTGGACCCAGAGTGTCATGGACTTTGCTTGTTTGAGCACAGTGTCTTTGTTATTTGATGGTATGTTCTTATTCATCCACACGTTGTCTACTGCTGTACATTTACCTTCAAATGTCTTGTTTTGACTCCAAAAGCTGGCGGTGCTCAGAGTCGTTATAGACTGACCTGATCCACGAGGCTATTCCAGATGTTCAGGCATGTTCAGTGCTAGACTAGACTCCCGAGATGTAGCACTGAACGGCACAGGAAGTCCTTAATTCCGACAGCCATCAGACTTTACAATGCATCACTGTGCCTCACTGCATCACTGAGCACATGGTGACAGTTACCATTTTCCTGGACTTTTACTTTTAAAACAACACTGTTCAATATTAAACTTACTGTACACTTACTGTAGACTTCTGTATATTTTACACTATTCAATATTACACTTACTGTACACTTACTGTAGACTTCTGTATATGTTACTGTATATTTTATATTAGAATGTATAAACATAACATTGTAACGATCCGAGACCCAGCCCTGGGTGGGGCTGTGATGAGAAGAGAAACTATGGTCTCATATCACCCTCTAGTGGTCACCAGCAGATGGTGCAGGCCTTCACATTACCCGTGTTGGCAAATGTGATTAATATGATTAATAGTATAATTAATGTGATTTCATTGTGTGTGTTGTTGATGACTATCCCTTCCCTTGTGTGATGTTGTTCCCCTGTCTGGTTGTGTTATTTGTATAATGCTTTTGTGTCTCGTTGGGTTATTCTGTGTTTTGGACTGGCGCCAGCTGTTACCAATTAGAATTAGTGTTGTATTTAAGTGTGGTTCTGTCTTCACCTCTTTGTGGCGTCATACCTCCGGTTACCCCTTGTTCCTGTTCTTGTCGTCTTGCACTGCTGTTATTTGTTCGAAGTAAGTTTTGTTAGTGTTTTGTTATATTGCCTGTTATTTTCCGTGCTCTCAGTTCGATGTTATTAGTGCCAGCTCGGCTGCGACGTTTATGTTCTTTTTGTTTCGTGTAGTGTTAAAGGGGAACTCCAACATTTTGGGAAATTAGCTTATTTAACATCTTCCCTGGAGTTAGACAATAAGATACATACCTTTTTTGTCTCTGTGCGTGCATTTTAGCTTTGGGAATAGACTCTCCGTTAGCATAGCTTAGCTTCATCACTGGAAGTGAGGCAGGACAGTAGCCTTACAGTGCCTTACAGTGTATTGCAAGGTCTGACATTGACCAAACTTGATATGCATGACCTTGGTGGGCTCTAGGTCAACTCCTGAAAAGGGGGTCAATGTCAGACTTTGCAATCAAAAGTTAGGGGGCTAATAACCCTTGCCATAATTTCAGTGCGCCCCCTAACTTTTGATTGCAAGGTCTGACATTGACCCCCTTTTCAGGAGTTGACCTAGAGCCCACCAAGGTCATGCATATCAAATTTGGTCAATGTCAGACCTTGCAATACACTGTAAGGCACTGTAAGGCTACTGTCCTGCCTCACTTCCAGTGATGAAGCTAAGCTATGCTAACGGAGCGTCTATTCCCAAAGCTAAAATGCACGCACAGAGACAAAAAAGGTATGTATCTTCTTGTCTAACTCCAGGGAAGATGTTAAATAAGCTAATTTCCCAAAATGTTGGAGTTCCCCTTTAAGTTGTACTAGTAAAGTCCTTATCTACAGGTATCCTGCCGTCTCTGCCTCCCTCCATTCCTTTCCTGCAAATTGGGTTCTACTCTCCTTCCCTCATTACCCTCACTCGTAACAAACATAGGAAATGTATATCCCGGAGCTGGGTATTTTTATTCTTAGGCTTATTTTATTCTTCATTCGTGACTTGTTTTGTCTCCCTAAATGTTTACTGTGAGCGATTTGTAGTGCCAAATTGCCATAAATCAAGTATTTCTATTCTATTCTATTCAGATGCTGAGGCAGTCTGAAGGGTATGCTGTAGGTGGCCAAGATGCGAGTGGTGGGGTCATTCTATGACAATGTGCCATTTTCCATTCTTAATGTTTGATTTTCAAAGTGCTGTTTTAAAAGTCTTTACATTTTGGATTGTAGATCCTTACCTCCTTACCTTTCGACAATCATGTTACCAACATATAAATGACTTAGAAGGTTTTAAATCCATATTTAGAACACATCTGATATATTATGAAAGATAAAACTGTGCTTGTAAAGTGAAAATATTGAGGAGACTTTTTTCCATGGATGAATATTCTCATTTACAATTGACACGTTCACACCATGTTATGTTATAAGTAAAGGTTATGAAAACGAAATAATAACACCCTAATTTTGTTGATTGGATACTGGTCTCTTTCACTTAACATATAACATTTGTTTATTTTACATTTGTCTTTCCATTAAAAAAACAAAACAATTATATTGCAATATACAGTATATACAATATTATGCAAGTAACAGGATTGCCACCTCAGTAACAGGGTTGACAACAGTTTAGGTTATACTGCTTGTTACAGTTATGGGTGTAATGGAGTTATAATGGATCATTCGTAAACCTTTAATTCAACATGACTAATTCGAATAATGTTGGAGACAGATTTATTGAGAGGTTTTAGCATAGACGGTGATACTGCAGATGTAAATGTAAACCAATTGCTTTATTAAATGATCTATTAAACATGTTTGGTCTTAACGGAATAAACAAAAGCATAATACTGTATCTGCTGTGCCCCCTCAAACGCAAACCAGTTAATAACAGCGGTAAACCTCTGCTTTTATACACTTTTTTGTGCAAAGCATCACACACACACAGATGCATGCAATGAGGTAATGACTGTAGCCTCTATATACACCTCATCTGTCAAAAAACAATGGTATTTTCAGAGCTGTTGCTGCAGAGTTATCGTCCTTCAAATGACTTGTAATAATCTTGAACATTTTCATATAAATACATTTCTATTTTGCCACTCTCTATCGCCAACTGATATAACACAATAGTGATTTTATCTATACCCAGGTCATGAATGCTTTTACATTTGCTGTTCTCGGCTGTTATAAACACTGGTATCTGGTAGGACATTCCTGTTCTAAACACTGGTGTCTGATAGGATATTCCTGTTCTAAACACTGGTGTCTGGTAGGACATTCCTGTTCTAAACACTGGTGTCTGATAGGATATTCCTGTTCTAAACACTGGTGTCTGGTAGGACATTCCTGTTCTAAACACTGGTGTCTGGTAGGACATTCCTGTTCTAAACACTAACAGGGATCTCCTACCAGACACCAGTATTTAGAATAGGAATGACCTACCAAACACCAGTGTTTAGAACAGGAATGTCCTACCAGACACCAGTGTTTAGAACAGGAATGTCCTACCAGACACCAGTGTTTAGAACGCGTGTACCACTTCCGCAACGCATTTGATTTCCGGGGTTGGCCTGATTGGCCGAGACGGCCACGTGACGCGCGTGGCACGCCCCCGCGGCAGCCGCAGCGGCAAGCGCGCTACTGCTGGAGTTCACTTCGCCTTTCACATCGCTGCCGTTGGCGAAAGCAGGATGAGAGAGCGTAGATTTCGCTGTGTATCATTTAATCATTTATCATTTAACATTTGAAAGGCATACATTGTTGTCATACAGAAGTACAGAATACTTTTATCCAAAATGCTTCTTACTGTTACACTGTTAGAGACTGTGCTAGACAAATGAATGACTAATTCGGTCAGAAATAACGTAACTAATAACGTTAGTAAGCACTGCTTATATGCTTATTATGTCTGCGGGGTACAGTAAACGTTTCTCCCGGTACATTCTGAAGAGCACACCGCTGTATGTTGGAGAACCAGCGGTCTTCCGCTCCTCCTCACTCGAGTGAGAGCAAAGCCGTGCACAGCTCAGCCCTGTGTGAGACGCGAGCAGGAAGGAGGAGATGGGAGTCCTTCCAATCGGAATATGTTGTTTCTTTACACATATGTTGGATTATGAATATGTCTTTATAGCTATGCTGCCAGGCTGGTCCGCGACCCTTCGTGCTGCGATCACCAGCGGGGAGAATATGCTCACGCGAGCGGCATCGCTGAGCTCTGGTGACGGTCTTATTGGGGCTTATGCCGAGAAGCAGTAACACAACATTGCAACTGTTGTGTTACTGCTTTCTGACCGAATTAGTCATTCATTTGTAGCTATAAAGACATATTCATAATCCAACATATGTGTAAAGAAACAACATATTCCGATTGGAAGGACTCCCATCTCCTCCTTCCTGCTCGCGTCTCACACAGGGCTGAGCTGTGCACGGCTTTGCTCTCACTCGAGTGAGGAGGAGTGGAAGACCGCTGGTTATATATCGTATTTGCTTTCGCGTCCCGCTCTGAGCCTTATGAGATACCCCTTATCTCCTATGATACCTAATGTATCTCCCACGAAACAACTACATGCACCCCACCTGTATGGGGCCCCGCCCCTATGGTGGCATAGCCCATATAACCGTGACTCTGGTCACCAAACACCCTTCCTCTATTTTCGTCCCAGCGTACTGGCTGCGTGCACCATACGTAACTAGCAGGATGAAAAAGATCATAGTCATAATGTTGAAAGCTTACCGGAGGTTGCTGGCCCCTGGCATCTTCGACGCATGTTTTCGGCGACACGACGGGCCTATGTTGATGTTCCTCGTCTGATGACAGCAGATCGAGGTTCAGCTGTACAAGATTGGCTGTTGGGCCAGCTTGTACTCAGGTAGGCCCTGTGTCTTCAGGCATGGGTATTAGTGTTAGTAATGCTGGTTTGTTTTGTTACACAACCATGTTGTGTGTTGGCGCCGGGGGCAGGATGGTTTGGTGAACGTTCACTGCAGGGAACGGTTTCCAAGCTGTCTTGGGCGTGCTACTAAACATCTAATGCTATGCTACATGCTATCGCTAATGCCACATGCTATTACTACTGCTAACTGCTTCGCTGTTCTAATGTCTCCGCCGTGAGATGTTGTCACTTCTCCCTCCTCTTGCCCGGTTCATCAATGAAGGTCAGTCGGTAGCTGTTGTGTTTTTTTTTGCTGAGTCCCATTTACCTTTTTTCGGGTAAATGGGTTGACAACAGGGTAGGCCGTGGCTAGGTTGCCTAGCCAGGTATGTTACCTTGTGTTCCGGCGGGGTCTGTTGAACGGTGTCCCCATCTGGGGCGATGCGTGAGCTCGGCGGTGTAGCAGTAGAGCTATATTACTGCAGGATGGGACTTGACGGCGGGTTATGGCTCAGCTGGCTAGTTCCTATCCACATTGGTGTCGGGTAGTGGGGCTATGGGTCCAGCCGACATGGTAAACATGTTGCGTGTCTGTGCGCAGGCGATTGTTGATCTGGGTCCCACATCGCCTCACGCTAGGCTGTAGTAGTATAAGGGCAGGGCCGCCTGGGAGAAATGTGAGGCCCTGTGCAAATTTTAACGCGAGGCCCCCCACCCCCTGAGGCGGCCCTGTGTAGTGGGCTATTGTTTCGTTCTGTCACTCTGCTATGAGAAGGTCTGTCTTGCTACAGTTTTCTCTCCTCTCAACCATTCATACTGACGGTCAATCGGTATACTGGGGGAGTAGTGCGGGGGGGGCTTTGTTTACCTTTTTTGGTAAATGGGCTAAACTAGGGCTGGTGTGCTGTTGTGAATATTTTGAATGAAGGCGGGACTAGTTCGCTCTGGTCCGCCTCCCCTTAACTTTGTGTGTATGGGTTTGCTCATTCTACAGTATTTTGTGGTTTAGTTCTTTTATTCATTTAACCCTTTCATGGTGCACACCACAGTGGAGGTTGCTGTTTGCAATCACCACTGGTGCTCCGTGTTAACATCAGTCCTTTGTTTTTGACATATTGAAACAGTGCCCCGCCCGGCCGACGCCATGGGTGGGTCGGCCTGGCGAGTGGCTGGTGGGCTGTTAAAGCTTGTACCGCCACGGTATGGAATTGGCAACGATTAGTGTAACTGAGGCCACATAGCTCTGGGTAGTGACTGGTCAATAATCATGACGACTGTTCCTTCTGTCAAATTGTCTCTCTCTTTTACCCACTTCTGGCGGGTCTGTAGAGACGGTAGGTAGTGAAGTAGGAAGCTGCTCCAAAACTTGTCAGCTAGTACTTGGCTGTACCTCCACATTCTTCGGCCGTTCGCTTCTTCAGGCCTGTACATTGTCTGGGGTAGCGCGGGGTCCAGCCGCACCATTAGGAGTGTGTTGGGGGTGACTGGGTCGACATCTGCTACATCACTGGAGACGTAACCGAGGGGCTTTGAGTTCAATACTCCCTCGATCTCCGTGAGGACTGTCATTAGGACTTCCTCTGCCACAGTCTGGGCTCCGAGTACGGCGTACAGGGCTGTCTTTATAGAACGTACTTCTCGTTCCCAGGTTCCACTGAAGTGGGGTGCGTTCGGGGGATTAAACTGGAAGTCAATCTGGGCTGGAGCGAGGTGGGTCTTAAGTTCTGGGCCCATAGCTTGGAAGCACTCTCTCAGCTCTCTTTCTCCGCCTTTGAAGTTGGTCCCGTGATCAGACAACAATGTAGACGGTTTTCCTTTCCGTGATGTGAATCTCCGGAAGGCCATAAGGAATGAGTCTGTGCTCATGGTCGGAAGGAGCTCGATATGTATCGCTCTGGTGGTCATGCATTTGAATACAATACCCCACCGCTTCTCGGTGCCTCTTCCTCTCTTTATATACAACGGGCCAAAGCAGTCCATGCCTGTGGAGTGGAATGGCTTGTCGCCGATTCGGAGGCGACAGGGGGGTAAGTCAGCCATCCGTGGTATGCTGGGCTGCGCGCGCCACTTACGGCAGTCTAGACAGGTTCGCTGGAAGCGCCGTACTGCTTCTCTCCCTTGCAATATCCAATAACGACGTCTGATCTCCGCGAAGACTCTCTCTGCTCCTGCGTGGTGTACATCCTCGTTGTATTTCTTTATGATCAGCTCTGTGACCTTGTGTCGGCTGTTCAAGACGATCGGGTGCTTAATGTCATCTGGTAGATCGGGGGCTCTCCGCAGGCGACCACCCACTCTGATGAGATTATGGGCGTCACTCTCTGGTGCCAGGTGAATCAGTCTGCTGTCTGATGGGACGGGGTTTCCTCCCTGTAGACAGTCTAGCTCATCGGGGAACGAGTCTCTCTGGGCTCGTTGTAGTAGAAGAAGTTCTGCTTCTTCGTAGTCAGCTGCTGACATGTCAGTGGTGGACTGAATCTCTGGGTGGTGCCGCAGGAATGTTCTTTGTTGCGCACTCTCTAGGGTAATGCAGTCATCTATGTTGGGGTCTGTGGAGGCGACAGTGCTCAGTCCACAGAACATAGGTTTCTTGTTCTCAGTCTCCTCGTTACTTGCTTCCCTCGGGGTGGGCGTAGGCCAATCTCCTTCCGGGAGCTTGAGGAATGCTGGTCCGTCACTGTAGATGTTGCGACGGGTTAGGTCATCCAGAGACATTCCCCGGGTGATGACGTCAGCTGGGTTGTGTTTGGTGTCCACATACCGCCAGCTTGCTTCTTCTGTTAATTCTTGAATCTCGGTGACTCTGACTCCCACGAAGACTTTGTATTGGCATGAATCAGACTTGATCCATGTGAGTACTGTCGTGGAATCTGACCACAAGATTGTTCTATGCACCGGAATGGTGAGTTCACGTTGGATTAACGTGGCTAGATGCGCTCCTGCGAGGGCTGCGCAGAGCTCTAGACGTGGGATAGATTGTTGCTTACGTGGGGCTATTCTTTAATATTGCATACTTGTGGCGTTCATCAGCGACATCCACCATCATTGTCTCTAAGCACATCCGGAGCTCCGTGTACTGTGCTCGACTCTCATAGGCGAAGTCTGGGAATTACGGTGTGGCGTTGTATGACGCCGTGGATGGCTGATACATCGGCGAGCGTTGGGGGAGAGACCTCCTGGGCGAGTCCCCTCTTGCGCCTCGCTGTGGGCTGGTACTGGCAGGGTACCATGGCCCGCTGGTCCAGGTGCTGTTCCTCGGGGCTGGTCGTGCGTCGTGCTCACCCGTGAATAGAGTCGGGGGTCTGTAGCGCAGCGCCGCGGGGGTATAGCCTGGACTGTATGGGACCTCCTGGTCCGGTGGAGTACTGTGCTGTCGTTGGGCTTGGTTCTCCTCTTCTCCCTCTTCTTCCTCTATCAGATCTTCCAGATCCTGTAATAGTTTATTTAGCTTCTCCGCAGTGTATGCCGCTCCTTCCTTGTAGCTGGGTCTCGCTTGGACCGGTCTGTGAAGGGGGTCTGCGGGGGGTATAGGCTCTGTCTGTTGGTCAAGTTCAGGGTCGCTTGCTCGTTGTGGTGACGCTGCCCTTGACTGTTGTCTCGACGAGTTCCTTGAACCCCTAGCGGAGGGAGAGGGTGTTGTCCTTTTGATCAGCTGCTCTATTAGTTGCGCTTGTAGTCTGTCGCGCTCTGCGTCTCTTTGGGCACCGGCAGCGGCACGCTGGGCGTCGGCCCGGTCTCTTGCCATATTCTCTTCTGTCTGGAAGCGTCTCATCTCCAGACGTGTGCGCTGTTCTTCGCTCCGTTGCTGTGCTTGGAGGTGTTCGCGCTCGCTAAGCATCTGCGCTTGGAGTCGGTCGCGTTCGGTAGAGGCTGTCAGGCTGACGAGGAACGCCTGTTGTAGTATCCTCTCCGCTTCGCTGGGGGAAGGCGGTTGTGGAGGTGAGCCGCTCCTGCGTGAGCCGCTCCTGGGGGTACTCGTTGGGGAGTCCTGGAGCTCTAGTTCCTCGGCGCTCTCCTCCTCTTCTTCCGTGCAGAGTTCTCTCTCTGTAGGGTTGTCTTCCTCCCGGGGCTGGTCGGGGACTACTTCTTGAGTAGTGGCGGGGGGTAAAGGCATGTCAATTCCCTCCTGGTCCCCACCGTGAGCTTGGTCAGTTACATTAGGACCTACTAGGGCCTCTGTGGTCGGGGAAACCTGGTCGTTAAGGTCAGACATAATTTTACTTTCTACTTTTACCGCGTTTACCGTTTGTCGAAGGCTAGGTAGTTGACTGACAGTGTAAGCCTCGAAGTACTGAGGTGTCTGTCGTCTGCGCCGCGGGCGTTCTAGGTTAGGAGGATCGTTTCGTGGAGTGTTCATCATAGGCCATTTCGATATTAATAACACTATATTAATATTACACTAGTTACCCTCCGGCTCGAAGGACCAATTGTAACTGAGGGGTACAATTCCCTGACTGTATTGTTAGATATGATATTTAATACCACTACCTCATGTACTTTAACTTCTGGCCACCCAGTACAAGATATAAGTATGATGAACACTTTCCCACCTGATGAAACGAATCCACACAAATGTACCAAATCGAAGGTTTAATACAGCAAAAGGTGTATACAACGATCACTTAATTACATTTATGATTTGAAATATGAAATATGCACTTTTATTCGTATTCAGTATTCGTAGGTAAATCAACATTGAATGTCCAATCTCTGGTTACGCAGGGAGTAAGTATACAACCTGGAATATTTAGGAAAACGATAGCGATGGTACTTAGATGATTATAGCTGGATACACTAAGGGGGGGGGGGGGGTCCCGCTGGTTGTAAGACAGTAGGAGGGGGGGGTTAGAGAAGCCGCTGGCGGTATCCCATCTGGCCGACGGTGTCTTGGGAGAATCCAAAGTCTTGGACACGGTGCCCACAGAACCTCGGACTGCAGACGAATACAGCTGGACCCTCTGTGGACGGTAGCTGCCGGTCCACAACGGAGAGACGTGAGGCGACCTCACTGGTGTCGAGCGCCGTCTCACCTGGAGTCCTCTCCGGGGGGTAGTTCCAACACTCCGCAGTGTTGGCCTTTATCCATGGAATAATCAAAGCACACAAAGCATAATCCAAGCCGTGGAAGGCTCGCCGTCGTCCGGGTAGAGTAATCCAATATACAGGTCCAGTCGCTCTTGGCCCGGAGCTCCTCGGATGCAATCACCACTAGGGGTCTGACCAGCCTGGTTAAGCGTCCAGATAACGTCAGGAACGATGGGGGTACTGATAACTTTAGAACTCTAACCGAACGATGCACCATACATAAATAGACTATTATTAGCTTAATAGAATACGTCCAACTCGACGGTATAGTGCCAAACTATGACTATTCAACTATTAATCTACACGATATCTCAATGCCTATTCTGGGCCAAGTAGGCCTTACTACACCGCACGTGCGTCGTGGGGAGGCTTTGCGTCTGTCACTCTGTTGGAGGGTAAAGAACTGGACTAAAAGAAAGTTCTACTTTACTTGCGCCATATATATATGCGCTATGAACAAATAGTACCATTCGTATTTCGCCCGACATATTCCTGCGCGGAACCGGGGCTTGCCACGACATGTTAGGCGGCACGATTGAACTTGGACCTAGGGGTATGGCAACCTGGCGCCAGGTTCTCGTCCAATGGTAGAATGAAACTATTATGGGCTGTTTAGTAGACTAAAGGGATATTCAATGCATATTGTACAAGGAATATACAGGGGATATCAAACGATATACAAATACAATTAAATATATATATATAAATAAATATACATATTCGGTTTAATCTGATCCTTCACAACAATTAGAACTGTGTTCGAATTGCTGTTTTTTTCTATTAAAAAAATTGTGTCTGGTGGAGGGGCCTTGAGGGCCAGCCGACGTCGACACATCGCGCGAGGTTGTTGACGTTATTAGCTTTGACCCAGCCGCAAGCTATAACCGCTCAGGGTTCCCCTCTCCGCAGGGGATTTTGGTCTTCTGCTGGAGCGCGGGCGGTATTGTCCTAGGCCCTACACCACCTCACACCGCGCAGCCAGAAGAAGAGAGAGCACGGCCGCGATGACGAGGCCCTCGACAGGCGGCCATGTTTTCCCCTGCCGGAGGTATCCTGGGCGTTGATTCGACAGGTGTCCACAAGGCCGACAGCCTTGGCGGCCGAGGGATCGGCCATGTAGGATGGGTTCGGCTTGAACAAACAAGCCGTCACCGTCCTGCCGCGAGCAGCCCGCTCTCCGATCACTCCCTTCCCCAACACCAGCGGAAAAAGTGGGCTCTGATTGTTTCCTTTGGCTGCGGGCCGCGTGCCTTCGTTGATGCGCGGGCGGCCCCCCTTTCGCTTCTCATGGGGACAGGGGCTGACACCCAGTTGATGGCTGAGCCTGGGTCTGTCCGTGAGAATGTTGTGCTGTCAAGCGGCTCCCACACCTTGAACTGTGTTGGTTGAGCCTGGTGTTACGTCTGTCAACTTAAGTGTTGTCAGCAGGGGGGCTCGAAACCTTTTGAGGCACACAGTGCAGGCTTCCCCGGCCTCGCCTTCGCCAGGCCAGGTATCATGTTGGTGCCTCCCACTCCTGAAATATTGGCAAGTGGTCGCAGCTCACATGATTTGGGGTGGTAGTAATATCACTGCAGGGCTACGGTGTGTAGGAACCCATGGGGGCCTTACACCTTGCATGTCCGGCTGCAGAACAACTCCTCAGCATGTTCTGGAGGGGTGTTCAGTGGGGGGGCTTTTTTCATCGGAAGCCCCCCGTATCAGACCGGCCCTTTCTGTCGGGGTTCCCCCTTGGGTGCGATTGCCTCGTGGGTGGTGTCAGGGTCAGATTTTCCGACACGGAACGCGCTGCTCGCACGGTTCCAGGGTTGGCTACGCACAGCGGGGGGACCGGGCCAACTATCTACAGTTCCTGGCGGACCTGCGCCACGTGACGGCGGGTGCGTTGGGAGTGTCGTCACATATGACTACGGCAGTACCATATGTCGAGGTGGATGGAGAGAACGCTGAGGCGGGGACTTGTGTTTACACAACCCCACCCGTTTTCAGGTTTGGTACAGACCCCATTGTCAGGGTCTCCAGCAGTGACAGCTCTGGTCAACGAGATCCAATCTCTGTGGACGAAGCAAGCCATCGTCGTGGCGTTCTCCTCCCAGTGTTCTCTGCCTGAGAAGTCGGGAGGGAGGGGTGTAAGACCCAGGCTGGACCTGTCCCATGGGAAGGTTCAGCATTTTTTGGATCGTCTCCTACCTGTTGAACACTGTCAGGTGGGGTCTGGTTCTCCTCCATAGACCTGTAGGATGCGTATGCGCATCTCCGATCTTCCATCCTAGGGCTTACCTACGATTCCTTTGCAGGGTTAGCGTATGAGTACCAGAGGCTGCCGTTCAATTTTCTCTGGCTCCCCGCATCTTCACCAAGTGCGTGGAGGCCGCACTGGGGCCTCTGCGTCGTCAGGGGTTACGGAGTGTTCTGCCCTGATGACGTTCTGGTCCTTCGCGGTCAAGGTGGATCGTCAGGTCTCGTACCAGGCAGGTCTCTACCAGCCTGGGGTTACTGTAGACTGGATGTAGAGTACTCCTCTTCCCAGTCAACGGTTGGAGGGCTATGGGCATCCATCTCAGAGCGTGTTGTCAACACGCTCGGGAGGTTCCGTCCTAGGACGGTTACGGCGCTGTCTCACGTCGCGTTTTCACCGACGCCTCCCTCGCTGGTGACGCGTCGGGCCAACGCAGTAGGGGGCAGCTGGCAAACCATGCTGCCCGGTCTGCGCTACGTTCAATGTGTTGGTGTTGAAAGCGGTCCTTCTGGTCCACAAATGGTGTTGATCAGGACGGACGATACGACGTCAGTGTCGTGTATCGACAGACAGGGAGGAGTACGCTCCCCCTGTCTGCACCAGGCGGCGGGCGGCTGGCTATGGGCGTCCTCCATCTGCGCGGCCTGAGGGCTCCCCACATCCCCGGCAGGGAGAATGTGGGTGCAGGTGTACTGTCGCGGGGCGGTCCTCATCCTGACGGGTGAGGATTACGTCTGGACATGGCCAGGCAGGTCTGGGACCGATGCCGTGCCGCCAGGGATTCTTCCCCATACATCTGTTAGGTCAGTTGTTGGGACGGGTACGTTGAGGGGCGCAGGTTCTTGATCCTGATGGTGTTACCATCCGGAATGCGCATGCTCCCTCCACTGTCGCGCTTACGCGGGGCAGATGACGTATGTTCCAAGTGTGGTGTAAGGCGGGGGGCCGGGACTCAGTCTCCTGCCCCCTGGATGCTGTCCTTAGTTACTTCCAGTCTCTCCTTGATAGACTGTCGGCTTCGACGGTGAGGGTATATGCATCAGCTATATCCTCCTATCATGAGGGGTTTGAGGGGATGTCTTGTTCAGCCACCCTCTTGTGAAGCGTTTCCTGCTTGGCGCTCGACGCGTTAAGCCGGTGCAACGCTCCTTGGCTCCGACTTGGGATCTTCAATTGGTCCTCGTCGGTTGTCCTTGGCCCCGTTTGAGCCGCTCTGTGCTCTCTCGGTACGTCCAGAGTGCCTGTCTTTTCGGACCGATTGCGGTGCCACTCTGCGACCTAATCCTGCTTTCGTGCCTAAGAATATCCGGAGTTCCTTCCGCTCCCGGGATATTGTGGTTCAGGCGTTTCGTCCTCCTCCTCACACTAGTGAGTTAGATGCGGGCCTTCACCTGTCATGTCCAGTCCGTGCTTGGGGATTTACCTCAGCCGTACTCAGGACTTCAGGGTTACCGACCAGCTTTTTGTCTGTTACGGTGGGGCTCGTGCAGGTAAGGCACTGTCGAAGCAGCGCCTGTCCCATTGGTTGTGCGAGGGCATTACCCTCTGCTACACGTTGGCTGGGCAGGATCCCCTTGGGGGCGTCAGGGCACACTCCACTCGTGGGGTGGCTGCTTCTGCCGCTCTCCTGGGTGGGGCCTCGGTGGAGGACATCTGTGCTGCGGCTTCATGGTCCTCCCCGGGCCCCTTTGTAAGGTTTTACCTCATGGACATGACCGGGGGTTCTGTCTCCCAGGCGGTTCTGGGGTCTGTGGCCTTTCCTGCTTCCCGTCCTTTGGTCGGGTAGCAGGAGTGTATGGGTATGGGCCACAGTGTGTTGAGTCACACGTGGTTCCGCCTGTATGGTGTGTTCAAGGGGTTCTAGTTCCCTCTTGTTCGCATTCAGGTGGAGTTGACTGCGCCCCCCCTTCGTTAGGAAGGATGGGGTGACAGGGCTCCCCGCACCCCTTGATGTGGGCTTACGGGTCCTCAGGGGGTACATTTGTCGGGTCTCGCGTCCGCTCTTCCCCATATCTCATAAGGCTCAGAGCGGGACGCGAAAGCAAATACGATATATAACGATAGGTTATGTAGATAACCTAGTTATATTAGTATTGGCTGAGCGTCCCGCTCTGCGCGGCCCTGAGTTCCCTCTTGAGGGATCTTTTCCTGGGACGGGATTTGGCGAGGAAGGGTGTTTGGTGACCAGAGTCACGGTTATATGGGCTATGCCACCATAGGGGCGGGGCCCCATACAGGTGGGGTGCATGTAGTTGTTTCGTGGGAGATACATTAGGTATCATAGGAGATAAGGGGTATCTCATAAGGCTCAGAGCGGGACGCTCAGCCAATACTAATATAACTAGGTTATCTACATAACCTATCGTTCTCCAACATACAGCGGTGTGCTCTTCAGAATGTACCGGGAGAAACGTTTACTGTACCCCGCAGACATAATAAGCATATAAGCAGTGCTTACTAACGTTATTAGTTACGTTATTTCTGACCGAATTAGTCATTAATTTGTCTAGCACAGTCTCTAACAGTGTAACAGTAAGAAGCATTTTGGATAAAAGTATTCTGTACTTCTGTATGACAACAATGTATGCCTTTCAAATGTTAAATGATAAATGATTAAATGATACACAGCGAAATCTACGCTCTCTCATCCTGCTTTCGCCAACGGCAGCGATGTGAAAGGCGAAGTGAACTCCAGCAGTAGCGCGCTTGCCGCGGGGGCGTGCCACGCGCATCACGTGGCCGTCTCGGCCAATCAGGCCAACCCCGGAAATCAAATGCGTTGCGGAAGTGGTACACGCGGCCAGGACAGTGTTTCTAGTTGTATTCTCTTTTTTTTTTTTTTTTTGGTCTTTTTCCCCCCTCCATTTTCCTCCGATTTTCTCCCATCCCAATGTTAGTCGTATGCCAATTCCCAGTCCTTTCCTGGTCGCTGCGCACTTACCCCCCACAGTCAGATCATCTGGGAGAGTGGAGGCTACCACGTGCTTCCTCCGACACACGTCCAGCCAATCACCGCTTCTTTTTCACCTGGCAGCGCGGATTCTCATCGAGAGGGCGTAGCGTGTGGGAGGACCACACTATCCCCCTCAAGTCCTATCCGCGCTTAGCAGGCGCCCCGACCGAACTGTAGGAGTCGCTGTTTACAACGACCCGGACCCACCCCGCCAGCTTCTCCCACCCTCTAATACAGCCAATTGTATTAGTGCAGACGGCCAGCCAAGCTGGTGACAACCCCGGAGCTGTGAGCTGGATTCGAACAGGCAAATCCAGCTCACAGCTCCGGGGTTGGTGACGAACGCAATCTCCGCTCGGCCACCTAACCGCCTCGTTTCTAGTTGTATTCTAAAATTCTATTCTATTGTATTCTAAAATGTGACTATATGGTTTTATATTAACTTAATAAATAAACAAAAACGAAAAATCTACTTATTTCAACGAACATTTCAAACTAAATAACAGATTATGCACATAAAACGCTGAAAACAACCGAAGCAATAATAGTATTTTAATGAGGCTATTATTATTATCATTATTATTTTGCAACAAGTTAGCCCTCTCATAAATAGCACATATAAATGAATAACTAACTTGAACTAACTTAATAGGATTGAAGTGATATTTGGCTTAAAAAATCGGTCACATGGCAAAAAAAAAAAAAAAAAAAAGCCTGACAATGTGCATTGGGCCGCGGCTCTCTGACGCCTTATTTTCTGGGTCCCGGCCTGAAAAGTTTGGGAACCCCTGGCTTAACCTACCAGGCCAGAATCATACCATTGTGGAGACATACAAACATTGTTTAGAGATCAATTTGTGTCATAAATGTCATGCTATCTGTATGTCGTGTATGTCATAAATGTCATGATGAATTGAAAATGGGGGACCCTGATGTAAACAAGACGAAAGTCTTTCTCTGGTCTGCATCCCCTTAACAATTGTGTGTATTGAGCCGTTCTGTATTGTACCCATTCTGCAATCTGTTAAATAAAGTTTTCATTCATTCATACAGACTCCTGCATCCATGCATTACGAAGATTCATCTGTCGACAAGGTCAAGTTTTGTCTTTAAGATCAGACAATGGCACAAACTTTATAGGAGCGGAAAGAGAATTGAGGGAACAGGATAAAATACAGAATGCTATGCTTCAGCAAGTGTAGGTATGGTGGGGGTGGAGGTATGGGTGGGGGTGGAGGTAGGGTGGGGAGTGGAGGTAGGGTGGGAGTGGAGGTAGGCTGGGGGGTGGAGGAAGGGGGGTGTTGAGGAATGATGATGCTGACATTATGAAACATTCGTTTTCATTCTGAGTTGGTCAGGGTGTACAGAGTCACAGATTTATGAGTCAGTCTTGCTCACATTAAAATGTTTTGCACACACACAGTGTTACAGACACGTACAGCATGATATATGGACAACATCCACTCTCCAAAAATGATTTATTAGATCAACTACACTATGCTATTCAATAGATGTTCTGTATTTCATGTACAGTAAATAAATGTGTCTTATGACAGTCTGGTCCATGTTAAGATATGGGTCACTTGACCTTTAATGTCCCAGGTATGGGTGTTCGTCAGGGGTGTGGTTAGGGGTGTGTTCCTGACCCTCAGGTGCCATCTTGGATTGGGGATCTATCATCTCTGCCTCATGGAGATTCTGCTGTTTTGAGTAGACCAAGTAGACCAAGCCAAGGACAGTTCAGACGCAGTCTTGCTTCCTATTGGATTGTTTTTGTTCCCTTTCTTTTTCGGATGTGGATCGACATGGGACTTATTTCTTGTTGGACAATGGACAAGGTTTGATTTTGGTTTGATACTACTGGCTCTAAAGAGCAGTGCTGCAAGGACTGGTAGGCCTGTGGATTTATTTTTTGTTATTAATGGTCTGCAATTCTGACAGGAATGTTCTTAGTTAATATTATGGTTTGATATTGTTTTGTGTTGCAATGTGATGCTGCTTTTGTTTGCTCCTTTTATACAGCATTTTGATTCTGTTCCAGTTCTTTCATCTTTATTTCTGACTGGTTTATGTATTATTTCAAGTGTGTTGCAATACTGTAAGGTGGAAGATCACCCAACAATGGCTTTATATAGAAGCAGCTTCCAGTGCAAACCATGTGTCTCTGCTATAGAGGACCACCCTATCTTATTGTACAGGATACAATGAGTACCACAAACAGTATGCGTTTCCCAGTTTCCTAGACCTAGAGGGAGTGAAACGGGGTGCATACTGCCCTCTGGTGGTGAGCATCGAAATAGACGTAGGAGAGCTCTGTCGAAGCTACAGTACCAGATCAAGAAACCTCACTCCTCACCTCACCACCTTAAAAACAAGTAAACAAACATCGATTCTCCACTTGCACAACGTGACGTAGGCATTTCCGGTAGGTCTTCCGGGTTGAGAAGGGTTCTTCCGGTCCCATCAAAATACATCGTAGTTTTCTCCCGTTATTTAAACAACTTTGTTGTCACAGAGAGGTAATGAAACGTTTGTATCATATTATAGAATCTATTTAACAAGTGTAGAAGGGTGGATTATCCCTACTTGATGAGGGTAAATGTAGACAGGGTGCGATCCACGGGGGGAGCTGGGTCCGCTATAGCTCCCCTAGATCAGACATCAGCTCCCTTGGGGGTCTCTAAAGCTCCCCTGGGGGTCTCTAAATTACTGAAAATAAATGCTACTTTTGCCATGCATTTCTCATTTTTCTGTAATTTTCTGTATCATCATCGTGTATAATAATAAACGTATGCTATTTTGGATGTATGATTAATGATTTGCGCACTAATTCACACGTAATATGGCAACATGCATGCTATTCTTGCAATTACCATTCGGAGCGCGGCGGCGCTGCAGCCTGCACGCACGCACGGCACAAATCAAACTTGACCCACTTTGTAACCTGTGCTGTGACTTGTTGACACAGTGATCGTTTTGACAGCCAGTAAATAAGGTCACTCAGGAATGCATAATGTCTAAACGAAAACAAGTAAGCCTAACCAATTTTGGTTTCACGAAGACAGTGAAGCTGACAGAGCAGCAGGAGGCGGGATCACAGGCGACGCCGTTACAATTACACCTGCTGCTGCTGCTGCTCCGGTGGAGACTATTATTAGTATTACAACGCCCGGTGACCGTGCCGGCGCCTGCGGTCGTATCAGAACACAGGATAGGATACTGTAGACAGTGTTGGATGATGATCTATCATCTATCTAACTAAATGGATACTTTTTTTTTATCATGGAATGTGCTGTGGAAGCCCAGACCGTCCAGACGGCCGGACCTCAACAAGTGAGTTGTCTAGTATTATGTGTTCTGTAGTTGCTGAAACTGATTGAATATATGACAGGATTCAAGAGGTTTATTTGTCACATACATACACAAGGCCTACAGGCTACAGGCTACATTAACGTCTGCGATCACAGTATACTCCAACAGTCACCCTCCCCCCCCCCCCCCCCCGCGCGCGCGCGCAAAAAAAAATTATTTGGCTCACCCAAAGACCATGCTATGGTTCGCACACTGAATGTAGACTGTAACCAGGTAGTGGGAGCCCAGGAGATCTGGGTCCGGCTGGGTCCCCGACTGTAGTGCAGGGGTACTAGAATTGAGATTTAGCAAATGGAGCAGATGGGGCCTAGGATTTACTAACCTAGGTGCTATACACTGGTCCTTCTCACCCTCCAGGGCGAACGCAGTAATTCCCCAAACACCCACACTTCCCCTAGTACGTCCCGGGCAGTACTGATGGATGATATAATTCTTCCCCAAAGCAGTACCTTTCCTTATTGACTGGTGGAGACCTGCACAGAGCACCTGCCCCAATTGCACATAGGCCGTGGATAAGAAGGGGTTAAGCAGTAATGCACATTAATCGAAAGGAAGGGGTTAAACAATAATGCACATTAATTGACACGCACACAGTGGTCCCATTTCTACGCCTCTCCTTTTATTTAAGCTCTTCACATATACACATATGCACAATTCCCCGTATGGGTTATAAGCTTTTCATACACTAAGTACCAAGGAGATTGGCGGAATGCTCCGGGAGCACACAGTGGGAAAACAAGTATAATTACAATCACAATTGTGCCATATGCACCACACGTTATTACAGTAAACGAAAGAGAGTGGGCCCACACTGAAAATCAAAATACCTTATAAATGGCATTACCAAAATAATAAAGTTGAGGCGCCCTTAGTCAATGGTGCACGTGCAAGCTCAAAGTACCTTATCCTCTTCGCCCTTAAGAGGGCATGCTATTGAAAAAGAGAATGTTCGCCGATAATGTTCCAGGGCGCTTGGAGCGCTAACGGTACCTGTTGTGAGTGTACCAATCGAGTGCTGGCCCGCTCCCGCAACGAATGTCTGTGACGCGAGTAGGGCTGACCTTCGAAGCTTTTTTTGGCAATCGAAGCTTCGGGGCCGAGCTTCGAAAAAAAAAATGCATTATAATATATATATATATCTTTTTTTTTAATATTTTTTTGTATCTTATGTTGTGGGACTTGTACAGCACTTTGGTAAACTTTGTTATTTTTAAATGTGCTCTATAAATAAAGTGGATTGGATTAATTAATTAAGTAGCCCCTTTCGTGACTGTGACGCAGCCAACAAGGTTTCACTCGGCTGCGCTGCCTGGGTGCAGTGGGGCTGCTCTCACAGCCAACGACATGACATTACATAATTATGTTGCAACCTTCGTCTATCAAGCAAACAATTATATTATATTTAATTTATCATTTATAATTATATCAGACAATGCACCTACAAAAGCAGATGATTACAATAAAATTAGCCAACTTGGTAACACATTAGTCATAGCAGCATAGGCATAGCCTTATTAATGTTTTGTGTGGCGTCGCCGTCGTGTACAACGATACTTACGTTTTTTAGGTGATTTGACAAAGTTGTTGTAGAGTTGTGATATGCCATTTTCTTCTGGCATATCTGGCACTCGGCTTTTTGGGCATTGTCTTTGCATATTTTAAAGCGTAACCACACGTCTGATGACTTCTTCGTCGACATGTCTGCTGCACATGTCCTTGTTGTTTTCAATAGGGATGCTCGATATTGGCTTTTTTACCAATACCGATATACCGATATTGTCCAACTCTTAATTTCCGATACCGATATCAACCGATACCGATATATACAGGGTCTCCCCCCCCCCCCCAAAAAAACTGAATAATTTCAGGTAATTAACATTACATATCTCTTGTTGTGGAATTAACACAACATTAAGCATACTTTTGACAATAAATAAAATCAGAATTTGTTCTTACTTGCTTGTCTGGGTAAATAAAGGTTATAGAAATGTAAAAATATATATATATTTTTTTAACCAATATTTTCCGATATCACATTTTAATGCCGATATTGGCCGATAATATCGGTAGGCCGATAATATCGGACATCCCTAGTTTTCAACACATAATCTCCAAGTGCTTGTTGTAGAGAGGTGGAGTCGAGGCGCCGCTTACTTTCGTTTCATTGGAATGGAGGCGGGAAGGCACCGCTTACTCTCGTTTCACTGGGATGGAGGCGCAAGATTTGAGGCAAAAAAAATATTTATTTATTTATTTATTTTTTATGTCCGAAGCTCGTGCCATCGAACGAAGCTTCGAAGCTTCGAAGTATTTAAGACAGCCCTAGATGCGAGTTGGCCGTTGAACGGTCCCGTGGTTGTCACCTGTGATAGCAAGGGGGCCGGCTGGGCTGATGTTAGGCAGGTGAATCTCTGGACTGGCGGTCGGCTATAGAGAATGCTGGAGGCGGGTGAAGTCCAGAGACGTCTGGCGGCGGTGTCTGCTCCGAGGGCTGGAAGACGGCGGAGCGACGTGTGAGCTAACTAGGCTAACAGGCCTATACTTGAAGCTAAGCTCTGAAGCTAAACTATTCTCCCGACTATACGTTCTAAACGCTGCTCGCGGCGGGTCAACAGTGCAGTCCGGCTGTCGAACGTCTTCTTCTGGGGTCAACGTGCCCTAATCACTATACTGGGATGATAAACTATTGGCCAGCCCAGCGACGTTACTTGTTCGGACTGGACGCAGGAGTCGTATCCCACGTGTCCTTTGTATGGTAAGCTCTTCGCCGACACACCTGCTTGCTTCTGTGGAATTCGACGAAAGAGTGAGTCTCCTGTGTCAGACTCCTCCTTCATACCAGCCTCTTCCTCACCTGTCTTTGCCAGCCCAACGTCGCACCAGCTCCCCCCGGCGGCAGTCCAGCGCCATGTCCCACTACTGAATGTCCATATTAGAGTATGAAGAATCAAAACGGGTCATCAAGTTACACAGCGTTATCATAAAACAGTTAGAGCACAATGAATACAGTTAGACACATTGAATTACGGTTGGACATATTCACGTGTCTACATAGCAAACGTTTGTCAGCAGGGTTTTTGGGCTGTATTTCATGTAAAAACGTTTACTGTTAGTTAGCCAAATTAGCATTTGAGCTAATATTAGGAGATAGGGCTGGGCGATTTAATGTGAATCACGATTTTTCTCTCTAAGAATTGAGATCACGATTCTCTCACAATTATTATTTTTTCAATAAAATCATTTAAAAAGTAAAGTAAAAAGTAAAAAAAAGAAATAATAAAAAATAATTTAAAAACTTTTTTTTTATTATAAAAAAAATCGTCATAACTTAGAAATGAGATTGCATAGGTCTATGAATCGAGATCAAGATTTTTTTTTGATTAATTTCCCAGCCCTATTAGGAGACATGATAAATTAATTGCTGTTGTTGTCACCATCGCGTTTGTTAGACCCCATATGGACTTGTTTGATAATCAAAAGACATTTTATCATGTTATGCCGATCTGGGAAGCGTTATTATGCTGCATGCACGTCTTTTCTCCTGTTGTTTACCTGCATGTAAAATGCTATCTGTAATGCTATCTGCAGGCTGCATTATACATCACCAACCTCACCAAGTCAAATGTAGGCTACTTCTATGTGCAAGACATTGTACCTAAAAGAATGCAGCATTCTTTATGTGTGATTCTCAAAATAGACTCTTGGCTTTTTGTATACAAACTGCTAATAAAGTATTAAATCAATCAAAAGTCAAACTATCTTGTTATTCATCATGTCATGTTTTATGCCTGACGGTTTCAAATAAAGACAAGCTGACCGGTGAAGTCAGCATCAGAGCCTGTTGTTACAGGTCACTGAAGAAGAAGGAAAAGCCCCACAGTTTAAGAGTAGGGTGGAAGGGCGGTGTTTGTTCAGGGCTCGTCCAGAGTACTAAACGTTTTAGTTGGTTGCACGGTGCGCCTAACTTTTTTCATGTAATGCATAATTCAGGTGCACCTATACATACACACACATACTGTAGACAGACCTGCTAAATGTAAGGTGCACTCAGGGGTGTAAAAAGTACCCAGAAATTATACTTAAGTGAAAGTATGGGTACCGTCTCAAAATCTGACTCAAGTAAAAGTCAAAGTATCTGGCTAAAAACACACTTGAGTAAAAGTAAAAAAGTCCTACTTTTAAATGTACTTAAGTACTAAAAAGTAAAAGTAAATTTTTTTTTGAAAGGGATAGACCAGGTCTCAAATTCATTCCATCGTGGGCCAAGTTTTCATTTTAACTATACATTGCACCAGGTGAGTTAGTTGAAGAGGTGAGCCAATTAGTGAAATCATCAGCTGGTGTTTAGGCAAGGCTGGAATGAAACCAAGCATACACTCTGCCCACAATGGAATGTGTTCTGCGATAGACAATGCTGAAGACAGACAGAAGACAGAATACTGGAGTACCCTGAATAATATCACAATATTAACCACAGCATAATGCGGATCTGACTGTCTATTCTTCTGATAGCAGGTGTTTAATCAAAGATCCCTGCTTTCTAGTGTTGCACAAGGACCAATCAGCATGGGTATGGGCGGGTTCATTTTCCATTGATGGGGATTTGATTGGCTGTTTACCTGCGGTCGCAGGATTAATAACGTTAACGTTAGTTCGGCCAGATAAACAATTAAAATATACTAATTAAATGGTTGGACCTGTGAGATTTGTACTTTGTACTTTGTAGGTCTGCATTTTAAATGTAAGGAGTAAAAAGTATGTATTTTTTCTCTGAAATGTAATGGAGTAAAAGTACAAAGTATACAAACCTAATAATACTCGAGTAAAGTACAAATCCCCCAAAACAGTACTTAAGTATTGTAACGAAGTACAATTACTCAAGTACTTTACACCCCTGGGTGCACTGGTGTGACAACTTGGGGTGCATCTGATTCCCAAATGGGTGCCCTCTGGAGCCCTGTGAGTGCTCTCGTCAGTCACGTTATTGACTTGACTCGTATGGGCTGTTCATGGCCTAGTTTTCTGTTTATGGCCCGTTCCAGTTCTGTTGATTGCATGTTCATGTTCTGTTCAAAGCCTGTTCATGGCTGTGTTCTCTGTTCATGGTCTACCTGCTTGCTGGTAAGTATCACAGCAGTGTTATCATTAGCATATGGAGTTCTGTTGATTTTGTTCTCTGTTCAAAGCCTGTTCATGGCTGTGTTGTCCAGATTACCACCCATCGACTTCCACTTGCTAACTCTGCCAATTGAGTTAGTATGGCGGCCGGCCCAAGCCGGAGGCAACGCCGACAGCCGGAGTCGAACCCGGTGTCTCTTGCGTTGGTGACGAGCACAATGTCCGCTGCGCCACCCAGCCACCTATGGTTTGATTTTTTTCAACAAAAAAAAGTATGGCATTTTACAATACAGAACTTTTAAGGCGTTTTCCCAAAAAAAAAGATTTTATGCATTTTTCTTACACACTTGGGTAAACATGTACCATTTACCTAGCACCTACACACACCATACTTTCCACATTTCTTCCTATACTGTATATACCCTGCATCTTTGTCCAGAGGGGTTTGTTGATATACAGTATCATTCATAGCTTGATTTATAGTACATTTATACCAAAAAACCTGGCGAAAAAATTTATTTTTTATGACTGTAGACCAGTGGCGGCTGGTGAATTCTTCACGGTGGGGGGGCGGAATTAATTAGTATCCCCCTCTATCTCTCCTCTCTCTTTCTCTCTCTCTCTCTCTCACTCACACACAGCGCGACGTGGAATCGATTCGTTACACAATCAGACCTAGTATGTGTGAGGTTTTGTCCGCTGCTCACCTACTCTCTCTGTTCCTTTAAGCCTACTGTTTAGGAATTCCCTTCTCACTCACTCTCACTAGCCCCCACCCTCTCGTTCTTTACTCTCGTTTGCTCTCAGCAGCCACACCCTTGTACTACCTGTCATTATGTGTTTGATTGGTCTGGTGCCGAACTCACACTTCTAGCTCGATTATCAATTACCTCCCGCACCTGAATTGTATTCTAATTAGTTCCCCGGTGGGCTTAAGTACCTGGCTCTTCCCCTCGTTTCGTCGTGGGGTCGTGTTGTAACATGTTGTAACATGCCGTAACATTCGGTATCATATTCTCTTTCATCAAGACTCCCTCGGGAGGTCCTCTGTTCTGTCTATGCTGTTTTTATCTCCGGCGTAAGGATGTGCTCCAGCCTTCGCCTCCTGTCGCCGTTGCCTGAGGGAGAGACTGGACTGCGCTCCCTAGACTTCCACGGGAGGTATCCCAGTGATCCACTTCAGACCTCCGCGCAGCAGTCGTCCTGACGCACATCCAGACCTCCGCGCTGCAGACGCCCAGACATCATCCAGACCTCCGAGCCTGGCGCGCTCTTCCACGCAGACGCACTCCAGATGCGTCTCTCCGTACCGGCGCGCATTCCGCGCAGACGCGCTCTCCACTCCAGACCTCCGCGCAGCAATTGCGTCCTCTGTACCGGCGCGCACTCCAAGCAGTGGCGCACCACTCTGACCTCCGCTCGGACAGCCGGCTCCCCGGTGGCGACGCTCTCGCCCCGCTGCTGTTCCAGCGCTCTTTACGCACAAACGCCTGGGTGAGTTTTTACTGACTGTCTTGATCAAATTCCGTTTTCGTGTGTTTCTTTAACACTGAAGATTACCACCTTTTTTATCAGACAGTCACTCACCCAGCGATCGCCTTTTTGTTGTTCTCACTGGGATAATATTTTGGGACTTTACATCTCCCACTGTGTGTTGTTCACACCGAAGATATTATTCACATTGGATTGTTTTTTGGACTTCACTCTCAGTGTCTATTTTTGCACTGAAGATATTCACTTGGGATTGTGTTTTGGAACAGTGCTCACTGTGTGTATTTACACGAAGATATTCACTTGGGATTGTGTTTTGGAACTTTGCTCACTGTGTGTATTTACACGAAGATTAGTTCACTTGGATAACTTTGTATTTGGGTACTAGTCACCTCTCCTGTTCTCCTGCTCGTTCTACCTGCACCCTTGTTGACTCGCTCCCTCTCTCTCTCTCTCGGTCCCGCAACACCTCGGAGATTCTGCCGAGAGAAGTCTGCAGAGCGGCTCAGACGTCAGCTTCTGCTACCCCCTACTACCACCACGGGAGAAGCTGCAGAGCAGCAGAACATTTTCCCCCTTGCTTGTGTACCTGTCTTGTTAGACTTGCCTATTCTAGTCCTCCCAGTCCTCCCTGTCCCCAGCCCGCCATCCGCGGGCCTCTGTCCCTTTCTCCCCTCTCTTGTCCTCCTAGTCCTTCCCGTCCGGTCCTCCTAGTTCCTCCCTGTTTTTCCTGCCTTCCCTTGCCTTCCCCTTAGCCAGCTCGCCTCTTAAAGGCACTGTGCCTTTCCCAGTCATGTTTTCCTTTATTTTGAGTTCTCCCTTAAAGGGACAGTGCCGGTTTTTCCTTCTGTTCAATAAATGCCCGTTTCTTGGCTTACCCTCATACCTGTCTTGTGTTGTGCGATTGGGGTCGGGTACAAACCATAACAGTACGACCCCACCAAATCGACGACCCCAGCCAGCACAGACGGTGTATGTTGAGTTTGCCTTTTTTTTTTCTTGTTCCCTCTAGTTCCCTGTTAGCTTCCCTGTTAGCTCCCCTGTTAGCTTGTTAGTCTCCCCGTTTTGGCTCCCCTGCAGCTTGTTAGGCCTCTACTACCAGCATGGCCCCTGTCTGCTAGCTTTGCCCCGGCTGCTAGCACAGCCTCTATGTTAATGCAGCCCTTGCTGCTGGCATAGGCCCTGTAGCTAGCCATGCCCTGGCAGCTAACCCAGTCCCTCTGCATGGCCCTAGTCTGCTTGCTTGGCCCCGGCTGTTAGCACAGCCTCTATGTTAATGCAGCCCTTGCAGCTGGCATAGGCCCTGTAGCTAGCCGGGCCCAGGCAGCTAACCCGGTCCCTCTGCATGGCCTCCACTTTTTGTGTAGTTTTCTCCCACTGCTAGGACTGCCCTTTCAGCTAGCAAGGTCAGTATTCCCACTGCTAGGACTGCCCTTTCAGCTAGCAAGGTCAGTTTATCCCACTGCTAGGACTGCCCTTTCAGCTAGCAAGGTCAGTTTTTCTCACACTGCTAGGACTGCCTTTTCAGCTAGCAAGGTCAGTTTATCCCACTGCTAGGACTGCCCTTTCAGCTAGCAAGGTCAGTTTATCTCCCACTGCTAGGACTGCCTTTTCAGCTAGCATGGTCAGTTTTATCCCACTGCTAGGACTGCCCTTTCAGCTAGCAAGGTCAGTTTTTCTCACACAGCTAGGACTGTCCTTCCAGCTAGCTTGTTCTCTCATGCTGGTCCAGCCCTGTCTGCCAGCCTAGCTCCGGCAGCTAGCGCAGCCTCTATGTTGATGTAGCAGTACAGCTAGCATAGGCCCTGTAGCTATCAGTGCCCTGGCAGCTACCCTTTCCCTCTGCTAGCCTAGCTCCGGCAGCTTGCGCAGCCTCTATGTTGATGTAGCAGTACAGCTAGCATAGGCCCTGTAGCTATCAGTGCCCTGGCAGCTAACCTTCCCTCTGCTAGCCCTTTTCCCGGTGCTCCTCTTGGTTACCCCTCAGCTCCTCTGGTTACCCCTCAGCTACCCTACTTTGCCCCTCTGCTACTCTGGTTACCCCTCGGCTACCCTGTTCTTTTGCTAGCCCCACTTTTGTTGTGGCTTCCCCTGCTGGCTTGGCCCAGTACCTTTTGTTTTTTTTGCCTTGTTTTGCCCCCTGCCACTCTGTCTGTATTTTTGGGTCGCCGGGTGGCTCCCGTTGAGGGGGGGGTACTGTGAGGTTTTGTCCGCTGCTCACCTACTCTCTCTGTTCCTTTAAGCCTACTGTTTAGGAATTCCCTTCTCACTCACTCTCACTAGCCCCCACCCTCTCGTTCTTTACTCTCGTTTGCTCTCAGCAGCCACACCCTTGTACTACCTGTCATTATGTGTTTGATTGGTCTGGTGCCGAACTCACACTTCTAGCTCGATTATCAATTACCTCCCGCACCTGAATTGTATTCTAATTAGTTCCCCGGTGGGCTTAAGTACCTGGCTCTTCCCCTCGTTTCGTCGTGGGGTCGTGTTGTAACATGTTGTAACATGCCGTAACATTCGGTATCATATTCTCTTTCATCAAGACTCCCTCGGGAGGTCCTCTGTTCTGTCTATGCTGTTTTTATCTCCGGCGTAAGGATGTGCTCCAGCCTTCGCCTCCTGTCGCCGTTGCCTGAGGGAGAGACTGGACTGCGCTCCCTAGACTTCCACGGGAGGTATCCCAGTGATCCACTTCAGACCTCCGCGCAGCAGTCGTCCTGACGCACATCCAGACCTCCGCGCTGCAGACGCCCAGACATCATCCAGACCTCCGAGCCTGGCGCACTCTTCCACGCAGACGCACTCCAGATGCGTCTCACCGTACCGGCGCGCATTCCGCGCAGACGCGCTCTCCACTCCAGACCTCCGCGCAGCAATTGCGTCCTCTGTACCGGCGCGCACTCCAAGCAGTGGCGCACCACTCTGACCTCCGCTCGGACAGCCGGCTCCCCGGTGGCGACGCTCTCGCCCCGCTGCTGTTCCAGCGCTCTTTACGCACAAACGCCTGGGTGAGTTTTTACTGACTGTCTTGATCAAATTCCGTTTTCGTGTGTTTCTTTAACACTGAAGATTACCACCTTTTTTATCAGACAGTCACTCACCCAGCAATCGCCTTTTTGTTGTTCTCACTGGGATAATATTTTGGGACTTTACATCTCCCACTGTGTGTTGTTCACACCGAAGATATTACTCACATTGGATTGTTTTTTTGACTTCACTCTCAGTGTCTATTTTTGCACCGAAGATATTCACTTGGGATTGTGTTTTGGAACAGTGCTCACTGTGTGTATTTACACGAAGATATTCACTTGGGATTGTGTTTTGGAACTTTGCTCACTGTGTGTATTTACACGAAGATTAGTTCACTTGGATAACTTTGTATTTGGGTACTAGTCACCTCTCCTGTTCTCCTGCTCGTTCTACCTGCACCCTTGTTGACTCGCTCCCTCTCTCTCTCTCTCGGTCCCGCAACACCTCGGAGATTCTGCCGAGAGAAGTCTGCAGAGCGGCTCAGACGTCAGCTTCTGCTACCCCCTACTACCACCACGGGAGAAGCTGCAGAGCAGCAGAACATTTTCCCCCTTGCTTGTGTACCTGTCTTGTTAGACTTGCCTATTCTAGTCCTCCCAGTCCTCCCTGTCCCCAGCCCGCCATCCGCGGGCCTCTGTCCCTTTCTCCCCTCTCTTGTCCTCCTAGTCCTTCCCGTCCGGTCCTCCTAGTTCCTCCCTGTTTTTCCTGCCTTCCCTTGCCTTCCCCTTAGCCAGCTCGCCTCTTAAAGGCACTGTGCCTTTCCCAGTCATGTTTTCCTTTATTTTGAGTTCTCCCTTAAAGGGACAGTGCCGGTTTTTCCTTCTGTTCAATAAATGCCCGTTTCTTGGCTTACCCTCATACCTGTCTTGTGTTGTGCGATTGGGGTCGGTTACAAACCATAACAGTATGTGTAGTATATACCAAGAATAACTTCAGTATGAGTACAGGGCTGTACACATATTTTGCATATTGTTAAATGAGCCAAGGCTAGCTATTAAACTATCGATATGAATCGAAAATGGGGGACCCTGATGTAAACAAGACAAACGTCTTTCTCTGGTCTGCATCCCCTTAACAATTGTATGTATTGAGCCGTACTGTATTGTACCCATTCTGCAATCTATTAAATAAAGTTTTCATTCATTCAAACATAGACGATATTGAACAAGCCATAATCCACTTATTTTAAATCCAAAAGAAACTCCACTCTCTCTCTGATCAATACAATAATGAACATATGTATATCTTGTCATTTTAAACAAGTTACCATTCATTGTCTGGTTGATTATGATCCACCCGCGACGAAATTAATGAGTTAGTTCAACAAGAACACAGCAGAGAGAGAGAGAGTGAGAGACTCACTTTGTTTAGTTTAAACGCGGTCCAGGAGGGCTTGATATGTCCAGGCTGTTGATGTATATGTCCACTGTCCAGACTGTTGATTTATATATCCACTGTCCAGACAGCATCCAGCTAGTTGTTGTTTGTTGTCGAACCAGCTAAGACAGAGTATAGCCTACCCTAGTTCGAGAAGCTTTGTGGTCCAGACTCCAGGCTTGAACTTTCCATAAAAGTGTCCATATACATCTATTTAGTTAGATCCAACACTGTCTGAATGTACAGTATCTTGTGATTATTATCAATTTCCGACAACTATTTCCTAGTAGCCCCTCGCATCTGCAGAGCCAGAGCCCAGAGCACAACGTCTGGGGACGCGATGTCACGTGCCACTCTCAGCCAATAGTGACTGCATCGGGCACTCAAGCAAGCGCCCTCTGGTATCGTATTTGACAGCGCTATGTTGTACGTATTTATTTATACGTATTTGCATTTTGCCCTGTGAGTTGCGCAATTACGGCGGAGCAGAAATGAGCGCTCATGAAAACGGAGTGGAGGGGGCTAGGCGCCGGCTCGGCTGGGGGATGAATAGGCTGCTGCCTCCTCATGCAAATAATTCTTTCTTCTTCTTCTTTTAACCAGGGAGGGCGGCGCTCTAGCGCCCACTATCGGCCAGCCGCCACTGCTGTAGACAGCATTTCCTGATGTATGGGATGATAAAAAGACATAGCCACAATCCCCTCTGGACAAAGTTCACTGTGTTATGTGTCAACATAATGAAACAATTTGTTTTAATCTGGCCTCATCCAATGTTGGTATTTATACCAGGCTAACGTCATATGCAAATTAGTGCATATTTAATTAGGTAACGCCTATTTTGCATATATAAACATAAGATCTCAGAAAACTTGCAATACATTTTTTCTTAGTTATAAACAAACTGGGAAAGTTTCATAGTGATATCTATTGAAATATTTATTTTGCCTATTCACCTGGGGTGTCTCGCCTTAAGTTAAAACATTTACCTTTATTGGTTGTTGTAACAGTATAAGAATTAAATAAAATATGGGCGGCTGGGTGGCGCAGCGGACATTGTGCTCGTCACCAACGCAAGAGACATCGGTATCGAATCCGGCTGTCAGCGTTGCCTCCGGCTTGGGCCGGCCGTCATATTGAGTCAGGGGGGCGTCTATACTTTCCACAAGCAAGTTGTCCTTCCGCGTTGCTCTGATTGGCCACTGACCTATGCTAGTTTTTTGCCCCCACGCCGGTATGAGCGTGTATGAGCGTAGAAATAATAATAATAATAATGAGCAGTGTAGAAATAATAATAATGCAAGAGCGAGCCTCGTAGAAATAATAATAATGCGAGAGCGAGCCTCGCACACACGCACGCTGAAATGGGTATCGTAGAACCCAATACCCAATACTAAAGATTAGGGACAAACGCATGCAATTGGCACAAGTGTAAATCATGGATTAGTCACTCAGTTTTAACATCGGCCCGCGTAGCTCAACTCGTTCGTCAGCTGGCTGTGGAGCCTATGGTCACAAGTTCAAATCACTCTTAGTTCGGTAGAAGAGTCTGGTGGGCGAGATTATGCATGACCAGCCTGTGATCTAAAAACTCCTGCCTGTGGCTGAATAATGAAGCCCAAAGTCGCGTCACGCGCAAGAGCATATTACCTACTTATGGCGTGCTCAATATTAAAACTCACTGCTCGTCCACCCAACGTAAACAGAGCAGAGATAAGCAATAATGTGCAGAGATAAGCAATAATGAAGTCGTGTTTTGAACATTTATGTTGTGTTGATGGAATCACGTTAACACTTTAACTGCCAGAAGACGAGTTTAGGCGTCCTTCCCCGCCATGCTCAAGTTGCCGAAGACGCCGTAACTCGTCTTTGATATCAATATTTCAAAAATCTGTGATCGGATTCATATTTCCCATCCGCTGGCCTGAGACCCACCAAAAAGCCCCACTGAACCCTCTAGCGGTTCAAGAGCGCCATCTGGTGGCCGATCGGCGCAATCGCCAAACAGGAAGTTACTTGGACGATGTGCTATTCACCCATATTACTTCCGGGCACTCGGTATAGTTTCCGGCACTCTAGCTCGTCACAATACATAGCGATCCGTTGCCAATAACTCGATAAACAACATGATTTGGACGTATATACTATTATACAAGCTGGAAATGGACCGGATATTTCTACATCCCATAATAGGAAAATGTCTGTTCCATGCTCATCGCCCAACGGCGCGAGGAAGATACGGTAAGATTCAGCGTTATTTTTCAATGTCTCCTATACTAACTGATCTGATGAACATATGACCCACACTAGATGAATGGTATAATGTTGCCCACGGAATTATAAACGCCCCCTCACCCATCCGGTCAACATCAGATGACGTGTAGTAACTTCTAGAACCATGTCTAGTTGGAATTTTTTATATCGCGCCGATTGCCATCAAACTGTATTTCATCATCAATATAATGCATTTGGGGCTATAAATCACGTTCTGGAGAAAGCTGCAGAAAGAGATGAAAACATACTTATACTTTAGATCATATTTTAGTATGAATATGTGAATGAAAAAGTTTAACGTTCATACACCCTGAACAATACATATAGGACATTGAATGGGCCCTAATAATGGCAATTTAGCAATAGAATTTAAAAAGTTATAGCCCTGCAAAGAAGGGGAACTTCTCCATAGACAAATAGAGCTGGCAACCTACTGTATGGTATATCATGAATTTAGCCTTAGGCAATCAAAGTGTTAATATAGAGAGATGAAAACAATACAATACGTTATTTCAATTAAAAAGATTTAACTAAGAGTGATAATAAGACCGTCTCTGGCTTCGTCCAGCGGACACCAGAGCTCAGCGATGCCGCTCACGGTAGCATATTCTCCCCGCTGGCGATCGGAGCACGGAGGGTTGTGGACCCTCGCCGCAGCCGCGAAGCCGGCGATGCCATTTTTTATTGGTTTGTCATGACAAACCAATTACATAATCCAACATATGTGTAAAGAAACAACATATTCCAGTTAACGGTATATTTTTTTAATGATTCGTTACGGCGTAATCAATACTTCCATTTGTATAAATTGGGTTAAGCAGAGCGCAGTTACCGCCAGATAGCGCTCTGCGTGCGCGTCACAGTTTGATCGCTGTCTCCGTCACAGCCAATCAGTGCATACGGCGTTGTGCGTTGAAATATGACTATTATGTTGGAATCCGAGCGCGATTTGAAGCGGTCTAGCCAGCAGCGTGTGAACTTCCGTGAAGAATTTCCATAGCCGCATTTCGCGGAGACGCTCTCTGATTGGCCGACGCGATGCCAGTTTTTTTCCATTGCCGCATTTCTCGGGTTGGTTAGAATGCAACTCAGTCGACTCGTCAACAACAACAGCAACTGTTACTACACTGAGCTTAGGCACTCTTTCAAAGTTGGTTAAGGTTAGAGTTTGTCTTAGAGCATGGCGATAGAACGCCAGGTAGTTTGCAGGCTGTTCGAGGCGGAAATGGAGTCTGGACAAAGACACAGCTCTTGGCTAACTAACAACAAGCTATATATGGATGCAGTGTGGAGGGACATGTATGGACAATGGATGGACATCAACACAGGCTGGATGGACAATGCCATGGAGTGGATATACTTTATCAACAAGCCAACAACAAGGTAGATTAGCGATCTTAACTCTAGTTTAATACATGATACGTTGTCTACTGATGCCGCAGGCATAACGTTGTACTGCTAGCTGTTAGCTCCGTTAGCTTAGCTGGCCACTTAGTGCATGGAACGGAGTAACGTTAACGTTTAAACGTTATGTCGAGGTCATACAATACTACAGTCGACATAAGGTTAACGTTACCCCGTTTCCATGAAGTGTTTAAATAGCAGCAATCTTATTGAAAATGTAACTACTAAAATGCTCTCTGATGCTGCTGATGCATAATGAATGAATGGTGAGTTGTTTAAAATGACAACATACATGTGTTAATTATTTGATTTGATTGATCCGAGAGACAGAGAGATCGTCTATGTTTGAATGAATGAATGAATGAGAACTTTATTAACAGATTGCAGAATGGGTACAATACAGTACGGCTCAATACACACAATTGTTAAGGGGATGCAGACCAGAGAAAGACGTTTGTCTTGTTTACATCAGGGTCCCAGATTTTCGATTCATATCGATAGTTTAATAGCTAGCCTTGGCTCGTTTAACAATATGCAAAATATGTGTACAGCCCTGTACTCATACTGAAGTTATTCTTGGTATATAATAGGTCTGATTGTGTAACAAATCGATTCCACGTCGCGCTGTGTGTGAGAGAGAGAAGGAGAGAGGGAGAGATCTGCCTGTGTTTGTAGACGGGCGAGTTTTGTTTCTAACTTTTCTATTTATATATTGTGTTTCAAGTTGTGAATTAGAGTCTAGACTATACTTTATTTGACTGGTTGTGTGTTGTTGTAGTAACAGCTGAGCGACTCGTTCATAAGAGCCGATTCATTGCCGTGAGCGTGAGTCGAATCGCTCACGTCTTGCCATGAGTGTTGCGTGGTACTGTACTGTACTGTACAAAATATTTGGTATAGCGCCCCTAGTGGCGAATACCCACCGGCCGCCACTGGTTACCGCAGTATTCCTGCCTGGCTGAGCTGGATGCATCTCGGCTGAGGAGCGCGTTGCGGCTCATGCGCATGCGTGCGCTCGGCCAATCAGAGCAATGCGGAAGGACAAGTGTGCTGCCGAAGGTATTCACGCTGCCAGTGAGAGGATTCACCAGGGCTGCAGCTGGACCCTATTGGAGTCGTGTGTTCATGGACATTTATTTTTCCCTCGAAAAAGGAAGTAAGTGTGGACCAGGGACCAAGTCGGCCTAAATGCCAACGCCTTTTGAGTTTGCGAGTTTTTACTGAATTCATATGAACCTTTATATCACATTGTATGACGCCCCGCCCGTTTCACTTTCACTTCCTCCTACAAACAAACAAACGACTCTCCGATGGATTTCTCTCTCGGGGGATGTATCAGTTTGCAACGGACACAAGGCAAACAACTTCTTGCCAACGGATTATAAAGAGAAAGTGATAATTTCTGTCATCGTGGAGTTAACGGTTGAACCGTGTGGCGACCTAGCGGTGGTGAGCAGAGTGCGCATCGCAACAAAATTGACATTATGTTTGTAAACACTTGTTACATTGACACCATGGGATTTGACAGCTTCATGGGTTGAGGTTAATTAGACTGATGGGACTAGTTCATTTATTCATCATGTGAAATCGTGTGTGTTTAAGTCCCCCCTCGCCTATTTACTTTGAAGACTTGGTTAACTTACTTACTTACTTACTTGTGAGAACCTACTCTTGACAAAACGCCTTTAGGACATTTTGGGTTGTGAGTGACGACATGTTAGAGTTGGCAGGCATCACCGACCTATAGAATAGAAGCTAATTAAGAAGCTAGGAATGAATGTAAGTCAATAAAATGTCCTCGCAAGTAAAACCTGTGTGTGTGTGTTTTAAAGCGAGAGAGAAGCTGTTGGGCTACTAAACACTGCAGGCAACAGTGGCACGATCCGATTTTTTTTTCATAATCTGTGGAACGCACTACCCAAAGCTGTAAAGGGATGTGAATCCTCCATTCAAAACCGCTCTCAAAGAGCACCTACGGGAGGCTGCAATTAGAAACTGGCCACCGTAAATGTCCAACCCCCCCCCCTCCTAATGTACAGTCTCCTCCCCATCATATGTATTATTTTCTGTTGGGCTCTCTGGGTAACAATTTGCATATCGTATATGTCACAAATGTAACAGTACTATATACCGGTATGTCATGTATGTCATAAATGTCACTATGAATTGAAAATGGGGGACCCTGCCTGATGTAAACAAGACAAACGTCTTTTTCTGGTCTGCATCCCCTTAACAATTGTGTGTATTGAGCCGTACTGTATTGTACCCAGTGGTGATTTCATAAGGGGTTGCACTGTGTTTTGAATGACGTCAGGTGTGCATGCACGCGCGCATAAATGTTCCCTCGCCTGTGCACAGAACAGCTCCGACCAGCATTATAATAATAATAACTTTATTTGTATAGCACTTTTCATACAGAGGTTGTACAGGCATAAGCGAGCATAAAAAAGATAGACCGGTAGCAAGGTATGGTAAATCACAGTGTTTCACATTAGGATCTAGCATCGCAATAGGCTCTCTGTTTACAGTTTCATTCAGTAATACAAATAATAAAAATAGTTTAAAATGATTCAGTTTAAAAATAGTCTAAAAATTATAAAAGAGAACAGACATACAACAGAGCAGTGCATCAGTAAGAAGTAAAACGTATCATCCAATTCAACACTCCCCTGTCTGGAACGCTGTTTCTTGCCTCCCACAAGCTGGCTGCAATGTGGACTAAGTCATACATAGCACGAGTCCCCTCCGATACTCGAGGTAACAGCAGTCACATCTTTTCACCTGCGCGGCGTGATCTTTCAGCGTCAGGGGTCTGCGCTTTGGAGGGGCGCCGCCCCCATCACTTCCTGATTCTACTGCGCAGGCACACCAACCGACCTGTAGGAGTCGCTGTCCACAACGCCCAATCCCCACCCATTTGTTTCCCACCCCCTAATACTGCCAATGTGTATTAGTACGGACGACCAGCTAAACTGAAAGCAATGTGGAGCGCTGGGCTCGAACAGGCGAAACCAGCGTCTCCAGTATTCGTGGTGAGCGCCTTGAGTAAAAAGGGGTGTATGTGCCTAAAATGTGTATTTAAAATTATTATTTATATATAATTTTAAATACACATTTTAGGCATGCCTAAATTTAAAATTATATATATATATAATTTTAAATACACATTTTAGGCACATACACCCCTTTTTACAATGTCCCCAAAGCAAATGTTCAGTTTCAATTAGAAACATTTGCAATATAATTATAAATAAGTTAGGGCGGCTACGTGGTGCAGTGGGCAAGGCGCTCACCACGAATACTGGAGACGCTGGTTTCGCCTGTTCGAGCCCAGCGCTCCACATTGCTTTCAGTTTAGCTGGTCGTCCGTACTAATATATAGTACATGCATTTTTGTGTTTTAATGTTATAAAGAGGAACTCAATCTATAATAAAAGCCTTTCATTATAAACATGTGATTCGTTTTAAATAAGATATAACAAGTTATATCCTGAGGATGGAGAAGTCACCAATAGCGAGGAATGACCCAGTTCACACTGGAATCTGAACTTGGCCACATACAAAAAAAAAGAATTGAGCACTTAAGGCTTGCAGTGTGAACATAGCCTTACGTCTGCATTCTCTTCTATCCCACTATGAAGGTGACTGCTTTGCCGAGCAGGCCGGGAACATGGGTCACCTGCAGCTCCTCACTTTGCATAGGGAGCTCCTGGTCTCTCAAGTCAAAAGCACACAGTGCCTCCTGGACAACCTGCTGCAAAGTGGCTTTCTCTGTACAGAAGATGTTGAGATTGTACAGCGCGCCGTCACCAAGACGAACCAGGTAGTGAAAACCAAACGAGGAAATGAATTTTTTTGGCAGAAATGAATGCCAGCGTCACCACATTTAATTTCACAACTAGCCTACATAGATTAGATTCACATTTATTGTCACTATACAGCACAAGTAAAGCACAATGAAAATAGGTTTGGCATCCAAGCAGAGTGCAAATGTAACAGTAAAGTGCAATAGTAATATACAATGTACAGGTGATTAAACTGGGTATAACATATAAATTAGTACTACTGAGTAATGGTGCTAGTAATCAAATGTATGTACAGAGTTGTAGTATTAATATGTACAGTGATATACAGGTATAAAGACACTATGGTACTATGGTAGTAAGTCATACTGACCAGCAACGTAACTAGTAAGGGATATGTAACATGTATAGATATAGTATCTACAGTATACAGTATATACAGCATTATTGTACATGCTATCATACAGAGTTATATGGGTTATAGCAGGTGTATAAGTATGTATATTCAGAGGGGCGGCTACGTGGCGTAGTGGGCAAGGCGCTCGCCACGAATGACGGAGACGCTGGGCTTGCCTGTTCGAGCCCAGCGCTCCACATTGCTTTCAGTTTAGCTGGTCGTTCATACTAATACACATTGGCCGTATTAGGGGGTGGGAAACTGATGGGTGGGGATCGGGCATTGTGGACAGCGACTCCTACAGGTCGGTTGGTGCGCCTGCGCAGTAGAATCAGGAAGTGTCGGGGGCAGCGTGAGCCTCCCACGCGTTACTCCTCGCCACTGAGAGATCGCGCCGCGCAGGTGAAAAGATGCGACTGCTGTTACCTCAAGTACCGGAGGGGACTTGTGCTATGTATGACTTAGTCCACATTGCAGCCGGCTTGTGGGAGGCAAGAAACAGCGTTCGTGACAGGGGAGGGTTGAATTGGATGATACAAAATTGGGATGGGAGAAAATATAGAAAATGGGAGAAAAAGTGGATAAAAAAAAGTATGTATATTCAGACAGATATGGATATATGCAGTAAATATAAATGTATATATACGATACGGTATGTAAAGCACTATTGTTCATGCTATCATACAGTTATATGGGTAGAATATAGTTTGAGGTAGGTAGTTATGATTACTATGATTACAGTGTAGGGCAGTTGTAGATGGTGAAAGCAGTAGGTAGGTATAAATTGAGTATTATTGTTTATTATTTAAAAGGATCCCCATTAGCTGCCACCTAAGTGGCGAGCTAGTCTTCCTGGGGTCCACACAGAAAGACAACATAAAGCAAAACATAACAATACATGAGATACATATGACAATCACAATTCACTTAACACTTTGGGTGCCGGAAAACGCTTTACAGCGTCATTCCCGGCCATGCTCAAGTTGCCGAAGGACGCTTTACAGCGTCTTTAATATCAATATTTCAAAACTCTGTGATCGGATTCATATTTCCCCTCCGCTGGCCTGAGATCCACCAGGAGGACCCACTGAGCTCTCTGGCGGTTCAGGAGCGCCATCTGGTGGCCGATCGGCGCAATCGCCACAACCGGAAGTGCTGTGGAGGTTGTGCTGGTCGGCCATATTACTTCCGGGCACTCGGTTTCGCTCCCGGCACTCTGGCTCGTCACAATATATAGCGATCCATTGCCAATAACTCGATAAACAACATGATTTGGACGTATATAGTATTATACAAGCTGGAAATGGTTCATCAGGATAAACATCCCATAATCGAAAACGGTCTACACCACGCTGATCGTCCAACGGCGCGAGGAAGATCCGGTAAGATTCAGCGTTATTTTTGAACGTGTTCCATATAAACTGTTATGATGAACATATGACCCACACTAGATGAATGATATAACGATTATAAACGATCCCCCGCCCATCCGGTCATCATCAGATCATACGTAGATCATTCTAGAAGTACGTCCAATTGAAATTTTTATATCGCCCCGATTGCCATCAAACTGTATTTCATCATCAATATAATGCATTTGGGGCTATAGATCACGTTCTGGAGAAAGCTGCAGAAAGAGATGAAAACATACTTATACATTAGACCATACTTTACTATGAATATGTGAATGAAAAAGTTTAACGTTGCTACACAATGAACAATACATATAGGACTTTGAATGGGCCCTAATAATGGCAATGTAGCAATAGATTTTAAAAAGTTATAGCCATGCAAAGAAGGGGTACTTCTCCATAGACAAATAGAGCTGGCAATCTATGGTATATCATGAATTTAACCCATGGCACCCAAAGTGTAATTAACAATGATAATCTAAAAACAGTAAAACATTGTAGACATCTTTATAAACATCAGAATATTTTCAGAAAAGGTTATTACATTCATGAGTAAATATTTCATTATTACATTCCTACAGTAGGTATTTCCACTCCCAAACGTGAACAGTATTTGCTCACATACTGTATTTAAGTAGTGCACTTAGGTGGTACTTGAAAGACACTTTGCTATTCAATTTACTTATGTTTAGTGGGCAGTTATTCCAATGATTGATGGCACGATAAACAACCGTGCCTATTCTTTACCGTTAACCATGAGAGTTGACGGTGCATACTGATAGTTTGTTCTCATGGAACAATGTAAGACTAACCTTGCAGAGTATAGGTAACAGAGTTCAAAGTCCGTTCAGTAGGGGTAACGGAGCCTAGAGTATAGGCCAGTGTTTCTCAAAGTGGGGGGCGCAGAGGCATGACAGGGGGGGCCTTGAGATTTATAAAAAAAAAAAATATGGGTTTTTTCTTTTTTTTTTTTATTACAGAAAATTATCACTAAAGTGCTATCTGTTGCAGCTGCACTGTTCTCCATGAAAATACCATTTCTCAAAATCTGAAAATCATTATTTAATAAAACACAGAAAAGGATCACCAAGTTACTCTGGATAAAAAAAAACTTTACAGACAACATTGAGACAAAGCTTCCTGACACATCTCCATCCAAACTCTTGGAAGAAGTCTTTGAAATCTCATCTGATACCACCTAGAGAGCTAGTTTCAGAGTGTGGTGCTGAGTACCAAGTATCTCATCTCATGGCCCACCAAGTATCTCATGATGCAGCAGTTACGGTGTTGATACCATTAACTTAACTGTGTGAAGCTGGCTTTTCATCCATGACAGCTCTGAAAACAAAATATAGGGCCAATTTGAAAGGTCACGATATTGGTGTTATTTCAATAAATTTAAACATGGCCCATTTCATGACTATTTTGTTGGGGCGAGGGGGGGGGGGGGGGGGGCCCAAAATATTTTGGTCCGCCAAAGGGAGGCCTGACAGAAAAAGTTTGAGAAGCACTGGTATAGGCAATGGGAGTTTATATGGCATTGTGTAGGCTACTTCTCCATGTCTGTCTATTGGCATTGCAGGTAATGACATTTTTGTGTTTCGAGCTCAGACTCAACAGTGCACAATTAAGAAACAACAATGAATACAAGAATGGTAATAAGTAGTAGTAGTAGTAGTAAGATAAAATTAAATAGTCAATTATTTACAGAAAGTGTCTTGTGTATAAGTGGGCATATTAACACATTGAGTGCCAGCCATGCGGAGGGCTAAAAGCCTCCATATGCCACCACCCACTTCATTATTCATTATTATTCCAATTCCTGATCGCCATTCCAAATATCGATTGTGTTTATTGATCCAACGCTGGGTACTGGAAATATGTATTCCACGCTGTTCTGATGGTCCAGAATGAATCCGATCCTCTCGGGTGACTTGCCCGAGAAGTAAAATGAGGAAGCAGGATTTTTTCCCCCCCATGTGTTTCATTCAATCCATTCCAAAGGGGTGCAGTACCACAGGGAGAGATGATAGGGGGCGGTATTTTCCCAATGGAGCTCAGAGAGAGTTTGCAGCACTAACGTGTGACTAGATTGATGAAATATGAATTAAAATCGCTAATAAAAAAAAAAGCGAGATATCTCGTCGCTGGCACTCAACGGTCGGCATGAACTAACGAGAAATCTCGTCGCTGGCACTCAAAGTGTTAAGGTGCAGTGCAAGGTGCTTGTGTGTGTGTGTGTGTACACTTGTGTAAATGTAACGTTAAAGTATGTGAACTTTTGCAGGTGCGTGCGATTTTGGAGTTGGTCCAGAGCAAAGGGGAGGAGGCCTGTGAATACTTGATTTATATCCTGTACAAAGTACAGGACGCTTACGTAGACCTGCAGCCATGGCTCCAAGAGATCAACTACCAGCCGACAGATCTGGTGCAGGAGGTGATGGTGCTGAACACGGATCCTAGTACGTCACACCCACAGTCATCTTGGCTGCTTACACTCGGTTCATTTTCTCTTTCTGTTGTAGTTTTCATCACACATTAATGAACAGCCCAATTACACTTCAAATATGTAAATAAAGTACTAATCGACCACAGGGGGAGAATAGAATCGAAGTACTTTATTGATCCCAAGGGAAATTCGGCACCACAGAACGCTCACAATAAACATTTAGGTAGTCAAAAATATAAAATAAGAATTAAGAATACACAGTCAAATATATACATTCTAAAATAGGCATATACATTCTAAAATATACAGCCAAAAATATACAGTAAAATGTAGATGTATAATGTACAGGAAGATATGCAATAATTTATACTGTTATGTTATGTTGCAAAATAGGAGGTAGGGACCGCACTCGGAATATCGTTGTTTTTATTTTCAAGTTGTTATAGCGCACAAAACGTTTTCAGCCATCCGGCCTTCATCAGGCTGTACTTGACAACAGGTGGGAACAATCTGCAATCAGTCAACAGGCTAGGTTGACGTCATGATTAGTAGCAGGGCTAGATTGACGGGTAGATATCACAATATCACATAAATGTGTATGATGGCCACTGTTGGGACTAACGCGTTACAAAGTAACGCATTACAGAAACGAAGTTACTTTTTGCCGCAACTAGTACTCTAATGCATTACTTTTGAAATTCAGTAACGCTACTTACGTTACTGAATGGTTCGTCACTGCGTTATTTGCGTTATATACGGCGTAGATTGATAGCGAGCGGTAGTGATTATTATTATTATTATTATCCTCATCCCCACCCGCGTAGAATGATACGAGGCGATCAGAAATGCGCAAACCAGAAATGCGGCTACGGAAAGAAATAGACCCTCTCTATTGTAAACAAAACAAACGCTCGCTATGAATCTACATAAAAAGAACGCAGTAACAAACTAACAAACCAGTTAGCAACTACTTGGAGAGATAATTAATATACAACATGGAAACGAGATAAAGAACATGTTTGAGGCGCTGCTGGAGTCAACTGGACTAACGTAACGTTACTACATCTCGACCACCGCAGACTTTGGTGAGTGCAATGTGTTCACTGAAACTCAAGTTGATCAACGGATTTTGACTGTACGAAATCTGCCAGGGAATCTCATAATACTAATCAAACAATATAAATATAGTCCTTTCATGCACAATTGATATCCTAACTATTCTAACGTTGCAATGCTTTGATTGATATCTTAAACAACGTTGCAACTTGCAAGATGGTGAATGAATGAATGAATGAAAACTTTATTTAACAGATTGCAGAATGGGTACAATACAGTACGGCTCAATACATACAATTGTTAAGGGGATGCAGACCTGAGAAAGACGTTTGTCTTGTTTCCATCAGGGTCCCCCATTTTCAATTCATAGACATTTATGACATGCATGACATTTATGGCATAGGGACATATAGGTATTTAGTACTGATACATTTGTGACATAAACGGTATTCAAATATACAGTACTGTTACCCCTAGCTTTGGGTAGGGCGTTCCACATTGTTGTGGCATAATTGCGAAACGTGTTTAGTCCCTTGTTTGAGCCGAATCTGGGTTTTACATGATTTGTTGAGCTTCCTCTGGTGTAGTGGTTGTGGTATTCACTGACCTTTGGGAAGTATTTTGACATGTACATGGGTACCCCGGTCGTATAGTGTATCTTGTAGACCAGGCCCATTGCAAGTTGCTGTACTCTGTCGTCTACTCTAAGCCATCCTAGGTTGTCAAAGTGGGCAGGGGTGAGGTGGGTTCTGGGGTTCAGGTCAAGTAGTAGTCTGACCAGTTTGTTTTGTGATGTTTGTAATTTTGTTTTAAGCGCCTTTGAGGTGCTTTGGTACCATAAGGTGCACGCATAGTCGTAGTACCCTTGAATTATAATGGTTATAATGAAACGCTCCGGCGACATCAAGGCTGTTCCTTCAACCGGCGCACTTCTTATTATATCGACTCGGGACAACATTTGTTTGTGTCAGATTTGTGTTTGTATCTAGACCACATTGCTTAGCAGAGTTCGGTGATGTGAATGGAAACTGTCAAGTTGATCAACCGATTTTGAGTACTATCTGGGGCATGGGACTCGGGAGCAATCTTTTTTTTTTATTTATTTTTTTAAATAACTAAATAGTTACTTTTCACAGTAACTCATTACTTTTGGGTGTAAGTAACTAGTACAGTAACGAAGTTACTTTGAAATGAAGTAACTAGTAAAGTAACTGAGTTACTATTTTTCAGTAACTAGCACAACACTGGTGATGGCTATGTATGAAAAACAACAAATTGATACATATTACAATACAATATTTTCAGACCTGTATGGAATAAAAAAGACAGTACATTGGGGGTATCAGGTTGTTAGACCGTTCATTAAACAGTGTACTAGTTTTTTTCTCATACAGTAGATAACTTTGGATAGCACCTAAAGGAATGGAGCTCATATAGTAGATAACTTAGGATAGCTATCAAGTACAGCCTATTTAAGTTGTGTTTGTCACATTTGTCATTTGCACACTGATGAAGGCCGGATGGCTGAAAACATTTTGTGCGCTATAACAACTTGAAAATAAAAACAACGATATTCCGAGTACCTCCTTTTTTGCAACTTAATTAATGTTGGACTACGCACCTGTCTGAGCGCAGTGCTTACCCCATTTTTCTACTAAAATTACTGTTATGTTATGGCCATAAGTAGTATAATTACATATTTTATAAAAAGTTATTTCAATTAAGTACATATATTACATATTAAGAAAATGTAAGCTTGTAATGTTTTCAGAAAACATTTGAGTTCCCCTGCTGTGGAGTGAACACGGGCCACTCACTTGGGAGTCAATGCCTTTACCTCAAGACTACCAAGACACACTTTTCTGATAGCCTCACCCAAACCCTAACCTTAACCACACTGTTACCTTAAACTAACTCAAACCCTAATCTTAACCACACTGTTATCTTAAACTAACCCAAACCAACCATACTGTTACCTTAAACTAACCCAAACCCTAACCGTAACCACACTGTTACCTTAAACTAACCCTAACCACACTGTTGCCCTTAAACTAACCACACAGTGTAACCTCCTTGTATGAATCCGTACATATCAAATACTTACCGGTTCCTACTGGTAATTAAAATGTAATGTACTGTAGGTAGAGATGAAGAGAAGACGGTGAGGAACAAGGGAGTAACAATTGTGTATTTGGAGTGTAACATCATTTACCAGAACTTCCTCATATGAATTCAATATGTATATATATAAATGAAGTGCAGTAAAAACAAATGCTGTCTTTATCAGGATTTCTTTGATTGTTTGTTTGTTTTTCTGGTCTCAACTATTGTCTCTCTTGTTCCTCGTTGTTCTCTTCCTCTGTACCTACATTTAAGTACCAGTAGGAACGGGTATTACCGGATTACGGGAAGTATTTGATATGCACAGATTCATGCAAGTTCCAGGTAATTACACTCTACAACGTGGGCTGTATTATAAAGTGTTACCTTTAAAAATATATATAATAATATACCATATATATTTTAACAATATGTATAATGTAAAAATCCATACCTTTGCATGGACCTATGATATATACTGTACCTTCATATTCTATACCTTCCAGCCTTCATCCTACATGATGTAGAGGGGGAGGTCGGGGTCAGAGCCACACGCTAGGCAGTACTGTACTGTAGTTTCCTTGTTTCAGTGTAGGACATGCTGCTTGTTACACTGGAAAACCATTGTTTGACTATATACAATTGTTTTAACATGATTGCATACAGACATGCACGCACGCATGCAAACACACACACCCACACACAAGCACGGGAGAAACGCTGTGGTATTGCGAGTGCTCACTAGTTGTAATATTTGATTTACCCTTTTAACCCTTTCACTGCCGCACTACCAAACGGTTAACCCTTTCACTGCGACAATACACAGAATGTTAACCCTTTCACTGCCACACAACAGCAGGTTAACCCTTTCACTGCCACACTACAGAAGGTTAACCCTTTACTATCACACTACCGACGGTAACCGGTGAGAAGCTGAGACATGAGCTCACCTACTAACACTAGTGCTTCCTCCCCTCCCAGTCAGTAGGTACGGTGAGAAGCTGAGACATGAGCTCACCTACTAACACTAGTGCTTCCTCCCCTCCCAGTCAGTAGGTACGGTGAGAAGCTGAGACATGAGCTCACCTACTAACACTAGTGCTTCCTCCCCTCCCAGTCAGTAGGTACGGTGAGAAGCTGAGACATGAGCTCACCTACTAACACTAGTGCTTCCTCCGCTCCCAGTCAGTAGGTACGGTGAGAAGCTGAGACATGAGCTCACCTACTAACACTAGTGCTTCCTCCCCTCCCAGTCAGTAGGTACGGTGAGAAGCTGAGACATGAGCTCACCTACTAACACTAGTGCTTCCTCCCCTCCCAGTCAGTAGGTACGGTGAGAAGCTGAGACATGAGCTCACCTACTAACACTAGTGCTTCCTCCCCTCCCAGTCAGTAGGTACGGTGAGAAGCTGAGACATGAGCTCACCTACTAACACTAGTGCTTCCTCCGCTCCCAGTCAGTAGGTACGGTGAGAAGCTGAGACATGAGCTCACCTACTAACACTAGTGCTTCCTCCCCTCCCAGTCAGTAGGTACGGTGAGAAGCTGAGACATGAGCTCACCTACTAACACTAGTGCTTCCTCCCCTCCCAGTCAGTAGGTACGGTGAGAAGCTGAGACATGAGCTCACCTACTAACACTAGTGCTTCCTCCCCTCCCAGTCAGTAGGTACGGTGAGAAGCTGAGACATGAGCTCACCTACTAACACTAGTGCTTCCTCCGCTCCCAGTCAGTAGGTACGGTGAGAAGCTGAGACATGAGCTCACCTACTAACACTAGTGCTTCCTCCGCTCCCAGTCAGTAGGTACGGTGAGAAGCTGAGACATGAGCTCACCTACTAACACTAGTGCTTCCTCCGCTCCCAGTCAGTAGGTACGGTGAGAAGCTGAGACATGAGCTCGGCTGTGACACCCGCTTCATCGCCTCCTACGCGAGGCGGGAGGAGACCCTGCTTGAGGACCTCTACACTGACACCCTGATGGAGCTCCTGAATGACCGCAACGAGAGCCTGGGCTTCCTGGAGAACCTGAAGCAGCTCCTCCAGGGGGAGGTGGGAGTCTTCAACGCCCACGCCGAGACGGTCTACGTGACGGGCGACGCCGGCATGGGGAAATCCATTCTCCTCCAGAAGCTCCAGAACCTCTGGTCCCGGAGGGAGCTGCAGACGGACGCCATGTTCTTCTTCAGGTTCCGCTGTAGGATGTTCAGCGCCTTCAAAGAGACGGACGAGATCTCCCTCAGAGACCTGCTCTTCAAACACAACTGCTACCCGGACCGGGATCCGGACGACGAGGTGTTTGGTTACATCCTGCGCTTCCCGGAGAAGGTGCTGTTCACTTTCGACGGCTACGACGAGATCCAGGGGGACGTGGACCTGACGAACATCCCCGAGGTCGTCTCCCCGGAGGAGAAGACTCACCCCCTGCTGCTGCTGGTCAACCTGCTGAGCGGGAAGCTTCTCGGCGGCTCCCGGAAGGTCCTGGCGGCGCGGACGGGGACGGAGGTCCAGAGCAAGGTGGTCCGGAAGAAGGTGGCTCTCCGCGGCTTCTCCCCGACCCACCTGCGGAGCTACATCGCTCTGCACTTCAAGGAGCAGGAGCACCGGGACCTGGTGTCCGTCCAGCTGGAGGCCAGTCCGCACCTCTGTGGCCTCTGCTGCGTCCCTCTCTTCTGCTGGATCGTCTTCAAGAGCTTCGCGCACCTGCATGCCGCGCACGATAATTTCGAGCTGCCCGAAACCTGCCTCACGCTCACCGGCATCTTCCTCCTGTTGTCCGAGGTTTTCCTCAGCCGGTCGGCCTCGTCTCCCCCGGGCCTGCTGAAGAGGAGCGCCAGGTGCACCTCGGAGACGTTCAGGGTAGGACTGAGGCCTCTGGCAGCCTTTGCCAAGCTTGCCCTGCAGGGTATGAAAAGGGGGATCTTCATTTTCGACCAGGAGGAGGTCGCCGCCTGCGGCCTGACCGAGGAGGACCTGCTGGTGGGATTTCTCCATCCCGTGAGCCGCTACGACGCCTGCGGAAGCCCCGGCAGCTTTGAGTTCCTCCATGTCGCCCTGCAGTCTTTCCTGGCCGCCTTCTCTCTGACGCTGGACGACCAGGCCGCGGTGAGCTCCATCGTAGACTTCTTCACCGAGTGCAGCAGGAAAAGGAACACATTTTGCCTGCCTTGTGCCTCCTGCATCGGGGGATCCTCCAAACCCAGAGAAAAGAACCCGTTCAAAACCAACGACCACCTTCAGTTCACAAACCTCTTCCTGTGCGGGCTGCTCTCCAAGGCGAACATGGGCTTGATGGAGCATGTGGTACCTCCGGTTCTGTTGAAGAGAAAAAGAGCCTTCCTGAAGTCCTTCCTGTCGACCAGCATGAGGTCGCACCTCCGCGGCTTGCCTCAGTGCAGCGACGGTAGCGGCGGTAATAGGGTTCATGTGCTGCCGCACTTCCTGTGGATGGTGAGGTGCATCTTTGAGACAGGAAGTGACGACGTGGCCCGGGTGACGGCGAAGGGCATCACGGCCGACTTCATCAAGCTGGGCTACTGCAACGTCTGCTCGGCTGACTGCGGCGCCCTGAGCTTCGTGCTGCAGCATCGCAAGAAGTTGCTCGGGGTCGACATGGACAACAACAACATCGGCGACTATGGAGTCAAGCAGCTGAGGCCGTGCCTTGGCAAGATGACGGTGGTGAGGTGAGAAGTACAGACACGGGGTAAGACATCTGCAGGGTATTAAAAAGTCTTAGGAAGTATTACATTCATAATTCTCAATTTAAGGCCTTAACACATTCTGTGCCATGCAGTATGCCCATCTTATACCACTCTCTGCCAGTGCTGTAACCCTATGGTGTAGGGGTGTAACGGTACGTGTATTCGTCCCGCGAATTTACGGTGCGGTACGTGCAGCCATACGAAGAATACGCCTCACAGCACAAACACACCAGTCGCACATGCAGGCAATCGCGAGGTCCGTGCGAGAACAGCGTGCGTGGCCGGGCACACAGAGTCCAACTTCAGAGCGGGCGAAAGTGCACGGAGAAAGGCACATTTACATTGGAACAGCTGCAGAGTCATTACAATTTTACAGTTTTCTTTCGTTTTCTTGTTTGCCCAATAATGTTAACCAAATGAAACCAATGAAAAGAAACACACCAACAAACACACCAACATTCTCCCCCGCCGGACTCGAGTAGGGGCAATCTGCAGTGCCGCAGCCCCATACATTGCCGGACTCACGGGCACAGCTGATCAAATAATAAAAAAAGAAACATACTTTTCCTATAGAAAATTATTCTATTTAATAATTATAATAAATATATAATAATATATATTTTTTTATAATAATAAATATTATATTAATAATTATTATAAATATTTTCTTTCTGTTGTACCGAACTCGTACTGAACCGTGACCCCAATACCGAGGTACATACCGAACCGTAGCTTCTGTGTACCGTTACACCCTAGGCCTAAAAGAAAAAATGGGTTGTTTCCGGTTGCCGACCGACCCTGCCGATTTAGGTGCGACCCAATGTATTTTATGAGTTAAAAAAATATATATATTACATTTTTTCTTTTTTTTTTTTTTACAATAAAGTTTCATAGACATCTTAGTCAAACCTTTAGTATTATGGATATTAAACATGCTGGCAGAGTACATGCATCCATGTTGTTGTGAACATTTTAATTAAATAAAGAAATTCCCTATCCATAGTTGACGTGGGAAAGAATAAAAAATAAATAAATAATCAAATAAATTCCCTACCTACCCATGGCCTTAACTGACAACCAACAGGAAACAAACAATATTTTCTTTTATGCCCTACTATAGAGTGGCTCAGGGTAGGACTATTTTGCCTGCCTTGTGCCTCCTGCATCGGGGGATCCTCCAAACCCAGAGAAAAGAACCCGTTCAAAGCCAAACCTTAACACCTGTGCAAGTTAAATATAATACTTTTTAACACCTTTTAACACATCTTGCGCCAAAGACGAGTTTACTCGTTATTGCCCGCCAATCGCTGTGCGCCAACACGGCCTCAGCTGCTTGACTCCATAGTCGCCGATGTTGTTGTTGTCCATGTCGACCCCCAACGATTGGCGGGCAATAACGAGTAAACTCGTCTTTGGCGCAAGATGTGTTAAAAGGTGTTAAAAAGTATTATATTTAACTTGCACAGGTGGTCGTTGGCTTTGAACAGGTTCTTTTCTCTGGGTTTGGAGGATCCCCTGATGCAGGAGGCACAAGGCAGGCAAAATGTGTTCCTTTTCCTGCTGCACTCAGTGAAGAAGTCTATGATGGAGCTCACCACGGCCTGGTCGTCCAGCGTCAGAGAGTCAAGTCAAGTCAAGTCAAGAGTTTTATTTGTCACGGCATACGAGTATACAATGAAATGCGGGTGGTCTTGCCCGCAACGATGTGCAATACAGTGGGTACAACATATAATAGAATCCAATACAAAAACATTGTGCAATAACAGGTAACAGGTAACATGGTGTGACATCAAAATCGGTATCTGTACATAGTTATTTACAGAGCATTGGATCCTCATTGGATAATGCCCTTGACGTTGGCGGCGCCAAGAATCGCGCCCCTCAGACAAGTTCAAAGACGAGTCTGGACAAGTTGAGACATGCCTGGGGCCAGCGCATTGATTCCAGACAAGAGCTTCGGTTGCGCACTAGAAAGCCCTCTAAGTATATATATTGTGGAAGGCGCAAACAGTAGCAGTTCGGCGTTCGTGTGTGAAGTAAACAGAAGTTCGATCTAATGCAGTAATGACAAGTTCGTCCGAAGTAATGCAACAGCAGTAGTTGAACCTAGCGTATAGTAGCAGAGTCAAGTTCGACCTAACTTAATGTGAAGTAAAGAGTCGTCATTTAGTGTGAATCGTATTACAGCAGTTCGTTCGGTGTGCAGCATTAACAAGCAGTTCGTTCGTTTAGTACCTAGCATGAACCTTAGCAAGCGTGTGTGGACTTAAAGTAATTAGTGCCAGAACACGAGGTGGACCTAGCAGCAGAACTATTGGACATGTGCGCATTGGAACCTACCGCGGCGATATTGTAGAACCATTATTGGTGGATTATAGTGACTTGTGGAAACGTAGAACCGTGGAGAAGAGCATCGTTAATACCCTCGTCGTTTGGATTTAACTACCCTGAAGATTCTACATCGGGCTAGCTTCGGGGACGAAGCTGGCTGGCTATCATCATTGCTATCGGGCATTGGATTACAGCTATTACCTTGCTACCGAGCACTTGGATTATAAAGACCGGATCCGTATGAGAACCCCTTTTCTTCAAGTGACCAGCCTGAGTATCCGTACATTCTTCATTCCTCTGGAGCTTACAACTCTGTGGGAGGATATCACCAGTCTCCAGCTATACCCTCGTTTTGCCCCCCTATATTGCCATCTCACGCCAGGCGGCGTCTGGTCTAGTATACCTAGCCTAGGAATGATTCTATTCCCACTGCTACTCTCTGACTTTCTAATATCATTCGCCATAAAAGAGCGACCCAGTAATTATCAGTTGTATCTTCTGCATAATAATAAAATACTGTAAATGATATCTCCTTGTCACCGTGCCGTCTATTTGAGTGTCTGCCATAATTAACTGTACTGTCTGGCAAGTAATAATAATAATAATAATAATAATAATAATAATATGTAGTAGTGGTTTAATCTATCACAATCTTTAATACAGTCAGGGTTTTGTAACCCCTCAGTTACAGTTACTGTTGCTACTACTGATTTAAAGTAGTAGAGAGAAGGCGGCCAGGAAAGACTGCAGGGCGACGTGGAGGAACTCAAACGCGTATTACACATAATCAATTGGCGTTTCGTTCCTATACACGCTATATAAAAAAATTCAAATTCATATGATCGCTATACATTACACTCAATCATGCGTGAAGGAAAGGGGGGGGGTCGTTTATGATTCCTTGATTGTCACTAACTGCTTTCTTTAGTACGACACCATATGTCGATCAGATAGATTGCAATGAAATAAATAGACAATCGAGCTGGAAATAACGTTAGATTCCTCTTACCTGTGGCCGATGCGTCTGGAGATTTTTTTTCTCCAATTATTTGATGTCGATCTGCTAGAATCAGCGGTTCCCAAACTTTTTTGGCCGTGCACCCCCTGTCACCTCCCGACCTAGCTGACGCACCCCCCAATGGGTTTCTGTTAGAAAAAATTGTTGCTGGTCTCCGTGCACAGATGAAGCACACCTGTGTCAGACACGCCTGAGACATTATTGTTTATTATTATTATTAAAACGTACGTTTTTTATTAAAACGTTTCTTGAATTTCATGATTTACACAGTGAAAATCCCCATTTGAAATAATGTATATTAGTTATATTTATTAGGCATAAAAAAAATATTGTTTGGTTCCTGTTGGTTGTCAGTTAAGGCCATGAGTAGGTAGGGAATTTTTTTTGTTTTTTTTTATCTCTTCCCACGGCGACTATGGATAGGGAATTTCTTAATCTTTTTTTCTTTTTTTTTAACCACCATTAGCCTTTCCACCTAGAGGGCGCTCGCGCACCACTTAAATCCCCATGAAACGGCTAGCAGAATGCTATTTGATTCCACATATTTACTGTATCTGTTTCCTGTGGAAACCGGATAATTGATATTGATGGGCATTTATAGTAGCCAATTACGGTCAACCCATTAGCTAGCAAGCTAATGTTAGCAACATAGGTTAGCAACAACTACATTTTGTTCAATGTAGTTAAGGAGGCAGAGTGCTAGCTCAGTTACAATGTGCTGTAAATGTCAAGCATTTCATTGGACGCCAAATAAGTGTGCTGGATCACTCATCAGCATTTTATTAAACGTTTTCCAGGAAATTTCAAACATCTATTTTGATTTCATGGAGCCTTTAACACTATTCCAAACTGTTTGCGCCCAGGTTGTGTGTCAATCAGATTTCCGACAGCAGTGTTGAGGTGCTGGCAGAGGAGCTGATCAAGCACAAAGTGGTGGAGACTCTAGGGTGAGTCAATACACAGTTCCAGTTGCATAAAGATACCTGCAGAATTGTACCGTTTTGTGAGTAAAATAACCAGATAGGCCTACTGTATATCAGGGCACCAATATTTGCCTAAACTCTTGTATCAGCTTAGTACAGGGTGAATTAGGTGAATCCATGAGCAAATGTGTTAATCGTACCGGATCCAGTTCTGTATCAGTCGGACCCCAGTGTGTATGTATATCTATCCACGTCTGTCTGTACATATCTGCATATAATCCTTTTTACGTATCTGTAGATTCTATATCTGTACATATCCCTTACTGTACCCTACTCTTACTAGTTTCACTGCCGGCCAGTATGACTTACTACCAGTGTGTTTATGCCTGTATCACTGTACATATTAATACTACAACTCTGTATATAGATCTGATTAGCACTGTTTTATATAGGCCTATATACTAATTTATATATTTCATTCCCAATTTAATCACCTGTACATTGTATATTACTATTGCACTTTACTGTTCCATTTGCATTCTGGTTGGATGCCAAGCTTCTTTTCGTTGTACTGTACTGTATAATGACAATACATTTTAATCAAATCTAATATCAGGGCACCAATATTTCCCAAAATCTTGTACTGTATCAGTTTAGTACAGTATATTGAATCCATGAGCAAGTGTGTTAATTGTATTGGACTCCAGTGCGTATGATCGACGACCAAATGATACATTCATTACAATTATTTTACAATTTAGTCATTTAGCTGAACGCTTTTATAACAAAGTGACAGACAGATTGTGAACAACATGTCAGCAGGAGGGGTCTTGGCTCTGGCAGCTCATGGTCAGTGGCGTTGTTCGTCAGATAATATCGAGCTTGAGTGTTACACTCTGAGTGCATTGTCTCATTCTCTTTACAGACTGTACAAGAATCACATCACAGATGTTGGAGCCAAACTCGTTGCTCAGATCATCAAGGAATGCCCAAAGTTACGAGTTCTCAAGTATGTTACCGATATTGTAACTTTGTAACAGAGACGTCTCATGAAGTAGTGATGCACATACTGTACCTGCATAATCCTTTTACGTATATGCAGACATCATTTTTACATATATCTATATCTGTACATATCCCTTACCTACTCTTGCTAGTTATGGTGCTGGCCAGTATGACTTAATACTAGGGATGTCCGATATTATCGGCCGATATTGGCATTAAAATGTGATATTGGAAATTATCGGTATCTGTTTTAAAAAAAAAATATATATATATTTTTTTACATTTATTTAACCTTTATTTACCCAGGCAAGCAAGTAAGAACTAATTCTGATTTTATTTATTGTCAAAAGTATGCATAATGTTGTGTTAATTCCATGACAAGAGATATGTAATGTTAATTACCTGAAATTATTCAGTTTTGGGGGGGGGGGGGGGGGGGGGGGGGGAGAAACCCTGCATATATCGGTATCGGTTGATATCGGTATCGGAATATTAAGAGTTGGACAATATCGGTATATCGGTATCGGTAAAAAAGCCAATATCGAGCATCCCTACTTAATATACCATAGTGTCTTTATAGCTGTATCACTGTACATAATAATACTACAACTCTGTACAGCACTAGTACTCAGTAGTACTCATTTCTATATTTTATACCCAGTTTAATCACCTGTACATTGTATATTACTGTTGCACTTTACTGTTACATTTGCACATTTGAATCTAATCTAACCTAACCTAACCTACGTAATCTAACCTAGTCTAATTTTACCTAACCTAGTCTAATTTAACCTAACCTAGTCTAATTTAACCTAACCTAATCTCACCTCATAACCTCATCACCTCACCTCCTCACCTCATCATCTCATCACCTCACATCATCTCATCACCTCATCACATCACCTCTTCACCTCATCACATCATCTCATCACATCACCTCATCACATCACCTCATCACATCATCACCTCATCACATCATCTCATCACCTCATCACCTCACATCATCTCATCACCTCACCTCATCACCTCTCATCACCTCACATCACCTCATCTCATCACATCTCATCACCTCATCACCTCATCTCCTCACCTCATCTCCTCATCACCTCACCTCATCACCTCATCTCATCACCTCATCTCATCACCTCACCTCATCATCTCATCACCTCATCATCTCATCACCTCACCTCATCACATCACCTCATCTCATCATCTCATCACCTCACCTCACCATCACCTCATCACCTCATCACCTCACCTCATCTCATCACCTCACCTCATCATCTCATCACCTCACATAACCTCATCTCATCACCTCATCATCTCATCACCTCACATAACCTCATCTCATCACCTCATCTCCTCATCACATCACCTCATCTCACCTCATCATCTCATCACCTCATCACCTCACCTCATCACCTCATCATCTCATCACCTCACCTCATCACCTCATCATCACCTCACCTCCTCACCACCTCATCATCTCATCACATCACCTCATCTCATCACCTCATCACATCACCTCATCTCATCACATCACCTCATCACATAATCTCATCACCTCATCACCTCATCTCATCTCCTCATCACATCACCTCATCACATCACCTCATCTCATCACCTCATCATCACCCCATCACCTCATCAACACATCACCTCATCACCTCACCTCATCTCATCACCTCACCTCATCATCACCTCATCACCTCATCTCCTCACATAACCTCATCTCATCACCTCATCTCCTCATCACATCACCACATCACATCACCTCATCATCTCATCACCTCATCATCTCATCACCTCACCTCATCATCTCATCACCTCATCACCTCACCTCATCATCTCATCACCTCATCACCTCATCACCTCACCTCATCATCACATCATCATCTCATCACCTCATCATCACCTCACCTCATCATCACCTCATCATCTCATCTCCTCACCTCATCACCTCACCTCATCACATCACCTCACCTCATCACCTCACCTCATCTCCTCACCTCATCTAATCTAATCTCGCACGACTGTCTCCCCAGGATTGGCATCAACAAGATCACTAGTGTCGGTGGGAAGTACTTGGCCAGCGCCGTTCAGAAGAGCACCTCCATCTTTGATGTGGGGTGAGAGTGTAGTGACCTATCTCAAACCCTGCCCTCTTTTCTTCATCCTCCCTCGGGAAGCATACTAGGAATGTCTGACCACTAAGGGCTAGATCCACAAAGAATGGATTGCACGGAGCAAGTTGCACCCTTACTTACAATTCATTATGAATTGAAAATGGGGGACCCTGATGTAAACAAGACGAAAGTCTTTCTCTGGTCTGCATCCCCTTAACAATTGTGTGTATTGAGCCGTACTGTATTGTACCCATTCTGCAATCTGTTAATAAAATGTCCACTCAATAAATCACTGTGCAGATTGATTGATTGAACATTTTATTAACAGATTGCAGAATGGGTACAATACAGTACGGCTCAATACACACAATTGTTAAGGGGATGCAGACCAGAGAAAGACTTTCGTCTTGTTTACATCAGAGTCCCCCATTTTCAATTCATAATGAATTGTAAGTAAGGGTGCAACTTGCTCCGTGCAATCCATTCTTTGTGGATCTAGCCCTAAGTGTGTCTGACTCTTAACCACCAAACCCTGCACGGACTACAACGTATGACGTATACCATGCCAGTTAGGGTACCTTGTGTATACTGTTTACTTTTACTCTTACTCATAGTATACTGTTACGACCCCTGTGAGTCTAAGGGTAAAGGGCTGTAACATAACAGTTGGTTGACAGAAAAGATGGACCAGGTTTGTAAACAACAATGATATTTATTGAATAGAGGCAAAGGAAGCACATGTAGCTCAGGGGTGAGCCCAGGCCAAAACAACAAACAAACACCACTATACTCCAAATAAACACAATCTAATCTATGGTAAAAGAGATTACATTACCTAAACTACTCTTACCTAACCAAAACAGGAGAAAACAATGTCCAAAGGAAATGGCAGCTCACCCCATCTGTGCTTCCTGAGAAAGAGAGAAAAACACATTAATTATACAGAAACAAAAGCAGAATATATACAAAAACAAACTATGGCTAACAATGCTCTCTCTGTGGCCATACACACACAAGGAAATTACTACTAAGCACCAAAGGCCAATAAACGAAATGCAATGCTGTCAAAGTTACAGGTTTACCAAAATCACAACAAGCCTAGCCTCATGCCAGAGAGAGAGAAAGACTGAAGTGAGAAGCCATGTTTTAACAGGTGTGGGGTGATCCATGATTGGGTGGTGTGGATTGAGTGTTGGAGTCTGAAGCCATCCACCAATCGGTGCTGTATTGCAATAATGGAAGAATTGACCAATGGTGAAGGGAACAATGGCTGGAGGGAGGAAACAAACAAAATGGAGAACACACACACATGGAGACACACTGGGGAATATATACATTGGAATGTAACACCCCCATACATAAGACAAAAAACATGCCTACATAAACTACCAACTAAACATGTTTTTTTTTTTCTTTAACAACGAGATAACATCCCCGAGATAACATGCACTCCAAAACAAAGAGCTATGAAAAAACTAGCAGCAACATAAAACGAGTCCACAGCAACATAGACCGAGTAGACAGCAAAAATAGATCAAGTCGACAGCAATATACAGTAGAACGAGTCGACAGCAAAATAGAACAAGTCGACAGCACGAGAGATTTAACTCCGAGATAGAGCATCCGCCAACACATTCTCAGACCCCTTCTTATGCTTTATGCTGAGGTTATAATTTTGCACTATGAGCGCCCAACGCATGAGGCGCTGATTGTGGTTGTACATCCGCGACAGAAAAACCAATGGGTTGTGGTCGGTGTATACTACCACTGGTAATACGCTCGAACCGACATACACCTCAAAATGTTGCAACGCATACAACATAGCCAAAGTCTCCTTTTCAATAGTGGAATAGTTTAGTTGATGTTTGTCAAATTTCCGGGAGAAATAACAAACCGGGTGACTGACACCATCATGATCTTCCTGTAATAACACCCCTCCAGCTCCCACCCCGCTGGCATCCACCTCCAGCTGGAACGGCAGGGAGAAATCTGGAGCAGAGAGAACAGGGGAACTGCATAAGAGAGCTTTAACACCATCAAATGCATTTTGACAATCAGCTGTCCAAATGAATGGTTTGGACGGGCTACACAGGCTAGTGAGAGAAGTGACGACAGAAGAAAAGTTCCGGCAAAAACCACGGTAATACCCAGCCATCCCAAGGAATCTACGCAATTCCCGCCTAGTAGTAGGCACTGGAAAAGTTGTGATTGCAGATATTTTTGCATCCACCGGACGCACTTGGCCTTGTCCTACCTGCTTACCAAGATAGGTAACCGTAGCCTTGCCGAACTCACACTTGGCAAGGTTAAGGGTCAGGGAGGCTCCAGCTAAGCGGTCAAAGACAGTTTGCAAGGTTGTCATATGGTCACGCCAGTTGGTCGAATAGACAACCAGGTCATCGAGATAGGCATTACAATTTGGAACACCAGCCAGGACTAGGGTCACCAGTCGCTGGAAAGTGGCCGGGGCATTACGCATTCCAAAAGGCATTACAGTATATTGCAAAAAATTGTCAGGAGTAACAAACGCAGAGATTTCCGAGGCACGGGGGGTCAAAGGGACCTGCCAGTAACCCTTTAACAAATCTAGTTTGCTAACATAGGTGGCAGATCCAAGGTTGTCAATACAATCTTCCATGCGGGGCAGTGGGAAGGAATCAGGCACGGTGACAGCATTTACCTTTCGGAAATCAGTACAAAATCTAGGAGTTCCATCCGATTTGGGAGCTAACAAGCAAGGTGAACTCCAGGGACTGCAACTTGGCTTGGCTAAACCATGTTTTAACAAATAGTCAACCTCCTGTTGCATCATGGCCCTCTTGGTGATGTTAACACGGTATGCATGTTGCTTGATAGGCACAGCATTGTTAACTTTAATATCATGGGCCAATACAGAAGTACAGGAGGGAACATCACCAAACAGAGCCATGTAGGCCTGAATCAAATTTGTGATGTCCTCTCGCTGCTCCTCAGGTAAGTGTGCTAAGTGAGTGGGCAGGTTGAATAACATCTGTGTTGGACAATCTAGCACCCTGATGGGCTGCATTGCGCAACTCCAAGCCATCTACATCCTCACCACTAACGTCAGGAGAGTCCGGAACTATTGGAGTTGAGGCAACAGCAGAGACGGCCAGTCCGGCTGTCTGGTCTGAGGTCTTCACCTGCACACTATCTCTGGAAAAATATGGTTTAAGCATATTGATGTGGCAAACACGAGAGTGACGTTTACGATCAGGGGTGCGAACCACATAGTCTGTATCACTTATCTTCTTGTCTATTGCATACGGTCCGGAAAAACGAGCGGAAAGAGCAGAACCAAGGATAGGTAACAGGACTAGAACCTTATCACCTGGCTGGAAAGATCGAGAAACAGCTTTCTCGTCATAGTGCCGTTTCATAGTTCTCTGGGAAGAAGAGAGCGCTTCTTTTGCGAGAGAGCACGCCTGATGCAGTCGCTCTCGAAACTGGCTAACAAAATCTAGAACATTAGTGGGTGTGCTGGCACCCTTTGACATGAACCGTTCTTTAAGAACTTTCAGAGGCCCTCTAACAGTGTGCCCAAAAACGAGCTCAGCAGGACTGAAACCAAGAGACTCCTGTATGGTCTCTCGCGCAGCAAATAGAACAAGGGGGACACCCTCATCCCAATCTTTCTCTGTGTCTAAGCAATATTTACGCAGCATGGACTTTAAGGTCTGATGCCAACGTTCTAGAGCCCCCTGAGTTTCAGGGTGGTAGGCACTGGACACTATATGTCGGATACCCAGGGACTGTAACACTTGCTCAAATAACCTAGACAGGAAGTTGGTGCCTTGGTCCGTTTGTACTACCTTAGGCAGTCCAAACGTGGAGAAGAACTACGTCAAAGCCTTAATTATTACAGGCGCTGTAATTCTGCGAAGAGGGATAGCCTCAGGGAAACGGGTGGCGGTACACATTATTGTCAACAAAAACTGATTGCCGGCTTTGGTCCTTGGCAACGGACCAACACAGTCAACTATGACATGTTCAAATGGTTCACCGACCGCTGGTATAGGACAGAGGGGAGCAGGTGGAATTACCTGGTTTGGCTTTCCGGTGATCTGACAAGTACTACAGGTACGACAGTATTGTGCTACATCGGACTTCAAACCGGGCCAAAAGAAATGTTGAAGTATTCTGTTGTATGTTTTAGTGACTCCCAAGTGTCCAGACCAAGGGTGGTCATGGGCCAAGAACAGTACATGCTGACGATAAACTGCAGGGACAACAATCTGATAAACAGTGCTCCAGTCTGGTACCTGATCTGGTAGCCCTATCTCCGATTGTGCATGCTCTGCCAGTCTAGTACCATGGGACCTCCATGTACGCATCAAAACTCCTTCATCTACAAAATAAGAATGCAACTCTCTCCTCTGTTCTGTTTCAAGAGAAGAGAAACATTTTGCAAGAGAAGGGTCAGCCTTCTGGGCAGTAATTAGCATTTCACGAGTAACGGGTAACTTCAATGCGTCGGAACTAGTTACAGTTGTCTGTGGGGGTACCTTACTATGAGTCGGTGGTTTGTCAGCGGTATCAGAAGTTGGAGCCAGCAACTCCTCCCTGACAAAGGCTGAAGCAAAAACAGAGTCAGACAAATTAATTTCATCACCTCTCTTTTTCAATTGAGCCCGAGTGACAACACTTGCAGAAAAAACTTCAGGGAAGTTCTGTGACAAGTCATCAGGCAGAGAATCTGTGTCTGGGTGATCCAACACTTCCAGCACAGCGTTCACCTGTCCTCCAGCTAAATCATTTCCCATGATAAAGGAAATGCCTTTAACTGGCAAGGAAGGTCTCACCCCTATTTTAAAGAAACCAGTGACCAAATCAGATTGTACATGAATACAGTGTAACGGGGCTGGCACGAAACCCATCTCAATACCTTGAACCAGGACACTAGAACCACAGGAAGATTTCTCAGACAGAGGTAGTACATCAGAGAGGATAAAGGATTGTGAGGCTCCAGTATCTCGTAAGATCTGAACTGTACACTGATCTTTTGGATCCCCTGTCAAGGAAACTAAACCCTTGGAAGTAAATGGCCTGAAACAAGGATCGAGAACATCCTGATCATTGTGCATCTGTTGATCGGAATCAGGTGCCATTTTAATCAGACCAACCCCTTTGGGTTGCCTAAAGTTCTGAGAGGACGGTTGCTGCTTACGTTTCAATGTTAAACAGTCAGAAATAACATGACCAGATTTATGACAGTAGTAACATGTCCGCTCATCTTTTGAGCGTGGAGGTGACATTTTTGGTCGGGGGTGTGTGAATTCTGAATGGTTGGGGACAGAAGGTCTCTGAGAGAAATCATGGGGGGGAAACGAGTCACGCCTATCTACAAACACAGTTTTATGGGTTAGCGCAAACTCATCAGCTAATACAGCAGCTTGCTGCAGAGTGGACACTTTCTGCTCACTCAGGTAAATTACAATACGCTCTGGCAAACGATTCTTAAACTCTTCTAATAGAATGAGTTCTCTGAGAGAGTTAAGATCTGAGGCCTTGCTTGCTGCACACCATTTATCAAAGAGAGTTCCCTTCTCTCTAGCAAACTCTACAAAGGTCTGGTTGACAGCTCTCTTGTGACTGCGAAACCTCTGCCTATAAGCTTCGGGCACAAGCTCATATGCACGAAGGATGGCAGCCTTCACAGTATCATACAATAGACTATCTTCTAGGGAAAGTGTTGAACAAACCTCTTGGGCTTTACCAGTCAATTTGCATTGAAGCAACAAAGGCCAGACCTCTCTTGGCCAGCGCAATGAAGCAGCAATACGCTCAAACACATTAAAATAAGTATCAACTTCGGTCTCTCGGAACGGAGGCACCAAAGCAATGTGTTTACTTATATCAAAAGTGTGTGATGAATAAGCTGTGGAGGAGGACATACCCGGGCCTTGTGGAGGAGTCGGTGTAGCAGAGTTGGATCCACTCCTTTGGTCTCCCAGCTCCAACTCCCGCAGTCTGAGCTCTTTTTCCACCTCAAGCTCCAACCTACGGATGTTAATAGCCCTTTCATTTTACGAAGCCGATACTCCGCCTCACGTGCTTGTGCCTTCTCCTGAGCCTCCATCTGGAGACGGGCTATTCTAACCTTGACCTGGGCCCCTTCTCGAGACCCAGTTGACACAGGAGAGGTCAAGTGAAAATGTGGCAATGTGACGTTCACACCTGCCTTTTCAGCACCATGGGCTTGCTCCTCAGAAGGCGGTGCTTCTGTAGGTTCACCAGGAGGACTTGCATGTTCATCAGAGACCGCAGGTAAAACAAGCGTCCCCTGCTCCAACAGCTTATCTACCACAAGACACCTGATATCCTGCTTAAGATGCTTTTGTTGAACCGAGAGTTGAAAATGTGTGGCAATCTCCACTAAGTCTGCCTTGCGGCAGCTATCTAGCGCTTCCCAAGTAGGATTGCTCAAGAATTTCCCCAGATCAAAAGTACTAACTGCCATTATTTTTTCTTACACAAATGCCATTTTTACACAAAGTAATTAATAACTATACAAGTGTAAACAAACACAGTTCACCAAATCCATCAACCAACAATTGAACACAGGTTACAAAATCCCGGACGAGCCCCCATTTATGTTACGACCCCTGTGAGTAAGGGTAAAGGGCTGTAACATAACAGTTGGTTGACAGAAAAGATGGACCAGGTTTGTAAACAACAATGATATTTATTGAATAGAGGCAAAGGAAGCACATGTAGCTCAGGGGTGAGCCCAGGCCAAAACAACAAACAAACACCACTATACTCCAAATAAACACAATCTAATCTATGGTAAAAGAGATTACATTACCTAAACTACTCTTACCTAACCAAAACAGGAGAAAACAATGTCCAAAGGAAATGGCAGCTCACCCCATCTGTGCTTCCTGAGAGAGAGAAAAACACATTAATTATACAGAAACAAAAGCAGAATATATACAAAAACAAACTATGGCTAACAATGCTCTCTCTGTGGCCATACACACACAAGGAAATTACTACTAAGCACCAAAGGCCAATAAACGAAATGCAATGCTGTCAAAGTTACAGGTTTACCAAAATCACAACAAGCCTAGCCTCATGCCAGAGAGAGAGAAAGACTGAAGTGAGAAGCCATGTTTTAACAGGTGTGGGGTGATCCATGATTGGGTGGTGTGGATTGAGTGTTGGAGTCTGAAGCCATCCACCAATCGGTGCTGTATTGCAATAATGGAAGAATTGACCAATGGTGAAGGGAACAATGGCTGGAGGGAGGAAACAAACAAAATGGAGAACACACACACATGGAGACACACTGGGGAATATATACATTGGGATGTAACAATACATTCAGATACAAATTATTTATTGTCATATTTATTGTAAAGTATAATATAACCAATAGGGCATACAGACCCTCATATGCACTTTTGTTTAAACTATTTGTTTATTTTTCTCATTTTTATATTCAAAGTGAATTATATTGTTTACACTGTTTATTCTTTCTCATATTTTTATATTCAGATCTCATTTGATTGCCTATATTTATATCTTTCTACTATTACCCTGCCCATACCTGTACCTCCCCTCCCCCATGCTGCTATGACACCTGAATCTCCCCAAGGGGATCAATAAAGGAATATCTTATCTTATCTTATGTATACAGACACGTTTGCGTGGCGTGTTGCATTGAAACCGGGCCTATGTTGCGCCCTCCTGTTTTAGTTATTTGCGATGCTCATATTATTCCATGTATTATTCCACATTCCAGAATGTGGGGGAACGCCATCGGTGACGAGGGAGCGAAAGCGTTCGCAGACGCTCTGAGGAACCACCCGAGTCTCACCAACCTCAGGTGAGAGAGGACGTCCGTCTGGGTCCCCGGGCCAAAACAGCTCATTGTCTCTGTTAAGTTAATCATTTACCGTTGAGGAATTCTTTCTGTGTCCAGTCTCTCAGCCAACGGCATCACGTCAGAGGGTGGCAGGAGCTTGGCCGAAGCACTGAAGGAGAACGCCCACCTCAGGATATTCTGGTAGGCCTCTGGCACCACCCGTTACACTGCTATAACGGCTATAACTGCCCTAATCTTTAATCATAGTAATCTTAACTACCCACCTCATACTGTACTGTAGTCTACCCATATACACTGTATGACAGTATATATCCATATTTATATTCTTATATTTACAGCATACTGTATATGTATATATATATCCATATTTGTCTGAATATACCTGCATATAGCCCCTCTATATACGTACTTATAGACCTGCATATAACCCTTAGCTCTGTATGATAGCATGTACAAATTCTATATATATCATATATTATATGCTGTATATATTTATTTATTCTCACCACATATATAGCTATCCACACCTGTCTGTATTCACCTGCACATATACCTTTATGCATATCTGTAGATGCTGTATCTATATCTTTACATATCCTACTCTTACTAGGTACACTGCTGGCCAGTATGACTACAGGCGTTATACCTGTATCACTGTACATTTTATACTACAACTCGGTGTACATACATCTGATTAGCACTACACTCAGTAGTACTAATTTGTATATTTTATACCCAGTTTAATCACCCTGTACATTGTATATTACTATTGCACTCTACCTGTTACATTTGCACTCTGGTTGGATGCTAAACTTATTTCCATTGTACTGTACTTGTGCTGTATAATGACAATACATATGAATCTAATCTAACCGCAGTAACTACAATTATTTTTCAAAGTTATAAGTGAAATTGAACTTCTCAATGTTTGTTTTATCCTTTGACAAATTATCAGAGTTCAATCTTGCAGAGAAAAATGGTGTAAAGAATTGCAGTATCTACAAAATCACTGGATAGTAGGGGTGTAAAGGTACACGTATCCATACCGAACCAAACCGTTTCAGTGTGTACCGAACGGCTGTGTAGTGTACCGAACGAATACAACGGTATGTTAACCACTAACGACCGCCCACCGGGGGCTGTTTTTTTCACAATCTAATATAATTATTATTTAAAAGAAAAATTTACAAGTCGATTATTAATTTCAATATAGAATATTCGTTGACAGCCCTACAAGTACAATTAGTTACTGCACACTACATCACCCCTGAGTGGAACATGGAAAGCCAAACTTTCCCCCACTGTACCGAAAACCCGTACCGAACCGTGACTTCAAAACCGAGGTACACGGTTTAAAGCCATTTTTCTCTCAGTTTCACCGTTTAGTTACTGCTGTCAGCTCCTGCAGAGCAGTGTAGCCCCGCCTCAGCTATGTGATTTTATGTGGCTATTATAGATTCACGCGTAGCACAGGAATAATACGTGGAAATCTAATGGATATTGTTTCAGGTTGGTGCAGAATGAGATGTCTGATGATGTCGCTCCACACTTGGCTGACTTGATCAGAGCGAACACAGGACTGTCCCACCTCTGGTAAGGTAGACACATCAGTGGAGGTTATTGCATGACAACTAGTGAGGCAGTACTTCACTAGTAATATACAGACAAAAAATATATATTATTAATATACATATATATATTTATTTTTATTATTATTATTATTATTATTTATTATTATTATTTTATTTTTATTAGAAATGTTTTCCTCTGTGAACAATGCCAGTGAATTTGAACAAAAACAATGCCAGTGAATAATTTTTTTCTTCAAAAATTTCCAAGTGACAGCTCTGAGCTCTCTGACCTGACTGCAGTAATGGCCAGCTGTCAATCACTTACTGCTAAAATAGTTGCACGGGTTGGGCTTAAGAATATAATTATCCAATCAAAATAGGCTATTTGAGTTTAAAAAAGGCGGGTAGTGAGACGGAGCGCACTTGATTGATTGGCGTTCACGTTGTACCACATTGTGTTGACAGCCTTGAAATCCAATCAGAGAATGGTGCCAGCTAATGATACGGAACTGCAGCTAGACCCTATTGATTCTGTCATCTCACCACATGAATTTGCCTTGAAAGAGACTGACATCGAGAATAAGATCTTTATTCAATTGTTCATGAACTTATTGTGCATCGTTTGATGATATATATATATTATTTTATCTCAGTTGAAGTAGTGTAATTGACGTGAACGTGCCGTCTTGGACTCTGTAAGCTAACTTGTTGTAGCTAATGTGAGCTAATAGCTAAGTCATCGAAACGTTCACCCAGAGGAAGAAGAAGAAAAGGAAGATGGGATAGGTGCCCACAGCTTTGATGAGTGCACTGCTTTGGCAATCGCTTGGGTGACTGTCTGAGTGACCACCTGTCGGAGTCGGAGTCCCGAAAATGGAACATGTGTCACGCATCAACAGAACAATGTTTAGTGGATTTCGACAGCATCCTCATGCAAATGAAGGATCGATTAGATCACAAAAGACTGCTGTTTGTTGCATTGCCTGATTTGCAACTGTTTGCAAGCAGACGAGGTCATTGAACGTTTCATCAGAAAATATCGAAGGATGGATTTAATTTACAAGTGATCAGATGGGAGGGACACTATTTCCTCGTAAAGAAGTACATCAAATGGTGTGGATTTAAAATATATATATATATATATATATACGTGTGTGTGGCTGAAATGCGTGCGTTTACTTTCGAATTACCCACGTAATTGTCCTTGTGTTACATAAAACCCATCTGTGGCCTCGTGCAGAGGAAGGTGGTAAATACATGTTAGATATTCCAATGTACAGTTTTGCTTGTACAGTTGTACAAGCATGTACCATTGACTCAGAATGGTCTGTTTTATTGAAATCGTCACAGCAGTATAGTTTATACTTCAGAAGTATGATATTTAGACATTAGGGGTGTAACGGTACACAAAATCCACGGTTCGGTACGTACCTCGGTTTTGAAGTCACGGTTCGGTATTTTTTTCGGTACAGTGTATTTCCCAAAAGTTTTCAATTAACCTTTTTATTTTATTTTTTTACTAATATAATAATAGCATAATAATGCAAGGAAACCGTTTCAAAGTGCAATAAACCTTTATTTAACATTAAAAGACATTTTAAATATCCTAAATAAAAAAATGCTCAGTTTGATTGTTTATTATAAAACAAACTGAAACTGGAAACAAGCCCTCTGTCTGGCTTTTTGTGTCATCCTTTTAACATGTACATGTATTATTAATGTACCTTGCGGTACCATGTACAAAATGTTAATAAAGTATGATGAAAACGCTGTACAAAATAAACGTATTTTCCGGTGTTTTAGACTTTTATTTTGAAACCCACCCACCGGTCCGGAGCGGAAGTATTGTTGTTATTATCCTAGCAGAACGTATTGAGCACCGCGGCCAACTTGTCTCGTCCGGTTCTGTGTTTTTGAGCTAATGATAAAACAAATGTTGAGATTGTTGGTGAACAACTAACTTTAGGTTAGTTTTAACGTTAGCTACTAACGTTAGATGCAGCTACTACAGGCAATCAACGATGAGGAGGATGCGTCAAAGCCGTATAGAATAGAATAGCCCTGTGGTGCGTAGGCACGGGAGCGCAACTCGATTACCTGTTATTATAAATTAATTCATGTTTAACTTGTCCCCGTGTCCAGTCCTTTGACTAGCCCCACCCGTTCATTGTAAACAATGATGCATGTAATTGTATTAACGTTATTCTGTGTTGTAGCTATGCTATACGTTGTATTTCGTTTGTTAGCTATTTAGCTAATGTTGTTAGCATTGAATGAGCATCAAGTAACGCTAGATCTTTAATCTTTATTTAGCAGTCCAGTTTCTCCAGGCAGTAGCGAGTAACTACTTGGGTCTAAAAATAGCTAACGTTACACTACAAAGAATGCTACTTGGTTAAAAGGAGCAACACTATTGAGAAATGTAGTTAAGCTATGTGGCGTTGCTACTGCCCCACAGAGCTTCCATGCTGTGCTCTAGTAAGGCCGGCGGCCCCCCACACGGAGAGTGACTGACAAGGGGTACTGGTTCCGCCTCATTAAAACAAACGCGCAAATAGCAATTAATCGTGCCCGTCAAAATCATTGCATTCATTTTAATTATCGTGCAGATTAATCGATTTATTGCTTATCGTGGCAGGCCTACTGCCACATGACGGTTACCGTCGGTAGTGTGATAGTAAAGGGTTAACCTTCTGTCGTGTGGCAGTGAAAGGGTTGCCCTGCTGTTGTGCGGCAGTGAAAGGGTTAACCTTCTGTGTATTGTCGTAGTGAAAGGGTTAACCGTTTGGTAGTGTGGCAGTGAAAGGGTTAATGACACCCAGACATGTGTCGTCAGGATGTGACCTGCTTTTCCTCTGTCTTCATGTGCAGGTTAAACAGTAACCAGTTGACTGTGGACGGGATCCAGCAGCTCTCTGAAGCCCTGTCTCACAACACGGCGCTCAAAGAGATCTGGTGAGACTTCTTTAAAGACCCGATCTGTAATCCAAATGTAAACAAAAGGGCAGCCTCACCACTAGAAATACGACAAATAGAAAAGGACATGCGGACATGACCGGTTAGCCTAGGCATTGTCCAACTAACACCTTTCCCGAAGGCTAACCGGTCATGTCCGCTTCCATTCATTGTGCTAAGCTAGGCTAACATGCAGACAGATAGCTTTATACTGAACGCACAGAGAGGAAACTGGTATCTATCTTCTTGTCTCTCTCTGGAGAAGACGGTAAGCTAATTTGCCAAAATGTTGGCATGTTCTTTTAAGTAAAGGAACTGTGTACTTCTTCCACCACTGAAGGTTTTAAACAGCTAGTCTCCAGGGCCCTCATATCAATGCTGCGTACGCACAGATATGTGCGTAAACCGTGCGTACGATCATTTCTAAGCAAAGTGTGGGATTTATCAATGTGTGCTTGAGATTGTGTGTACATCTACGCACAACTCCGACCGTGCGTACATGGCACCAAATAGTAGAATAGGAATAGAACAGACGGAATAAGCTTTCATGCATTAGAGTCATGCACAAGAGCCATAGAGTGCATTTATTTTGCAGTATACAGTAAACGCAAGCGCAAAATAGTGGTTACGAGTTTGTATTCTCCATTGGGTTGCACAGGTAGCAATTTGCTTCAGTGACTTGTTCATGTCAGTCATTACAGTGCAAATGTCGGGTCAGCTTGTCATTTATTTCTGTCAATGTGCTGGTTCTGTAGGACTGCGTCAGTCAACACCCTTAGACGCTCCTTCCTCCTGGGTGTCCACTGGAATGGACAACTTCATTGGATTGATTTATTCTCAAAAAATATTTTTAATTCATTAACCCATTCTCCGCCACCACTTTGATTCGTCCTAATCCATTCTCTGCCAGCTCTATTTGTCTATGGAGATGTTCATCTACTTTGCAGGGCTATAACTTTTTAAATTGTATTGCTAAATTGACATTACTATGGCCCATTCAACATCAATTAGCTATCGTTCAGGATGTAGGAAGGTTTTACTTTTTCATTCACACATTCATACTAAAATACCGTCCAGAGTATAAATATGCTTTTATCGTTTTCTGCTGTATTTCATAGAATGTGAGATATAGCCATTTATGCATATATTAGATCATCAAATGCAGTTTGATAGCGATTGACGCCAGATAAAAAATGTCAACTGTACATGATCCTAGACATTATGACTTATCATCTGATGTTGACCGGGGGGGGGGGGGGCTTTATAATTCCGTGGCCCACGTTACATCATTTATGTAGTATGGGTGATATATATATATCAGAGCAGTTTGTATGGTTAATAATAATCAAAAACGCTGAAACTCACCGCCGCTTCCTCTTACCGTTGGGTGATGAGCGTGGAGCAAAAAGATCGCTATTATGGGATGTTGATCTATGCGCTCCATTTCCAGGTTGTATAATACTATATACGTCCAAATAATGTTGTTTATCGAGTTATGGCAACGGATCGATTATCCAGTGTGTCAAGATGGAGTCCCGGGAGCGATCGCGAGTGGCGGACGGAATAGGGGGGACACCAAGCACTTCCGGCCCCCACTTCCGGTTTGGCACCTCGCCGATCGGCCACCAGGTGGCGGTATTGAAGCGCTGGAGAGTTGAGTGGAGATTTACAGCACCAGTCATGGCTCCGTGGGTGAAATATGAATACCATGACAGAAATATTGAAATCGATGACGGCGTAATACGTCATTGGCAGATTAAGCATGGCGAGGAATGACGTCTGAATCCGTCATTGGCGAAAGATGGGTTAATTAAATATTGTTTTTCTTGGCAAGCGCCCCCAAAATTGGCCATTTTAGTTTTAGTTTTTGAGGACTGCATACTTTTTTTGCAAACCAAAACAACATACTTTATACTTATAGCACATGCATGAGCCTAGTCTCTTTTGAAAGATGACTTTCTGATTCCAGAAAGAAATTCACTTTTAGTGCTAACGTAATAGAGTTACATAGGTACTCTGAACTTGAGTTGTAGAAAAACTTGTTTCTGTAGTAGTTAGTAGTCCAGAGGTAGTATTTCCCCAGAAGGTGGTATGGCTTACAAATCCAGACGGAGCCATAGCCTGAAGCCTTATGTAGTACATATCCAAATTTCATAAAGATCCATTCAGAAATGAGTGATTTTGGTAAATTGTGTACAAAGAAAAACTCAGTTTTCTCATAGACTTCAATTCATTTGGCTTCCTGTTAAAGAATTTAGTTGTTCACCTAGATCCCTGATTCACACATCCCCACATGGGGTATCATTGGAAGCCACACTCATTGTCTACAACGATCCACAATCATTTTCGAGATCGGATCTAGATTGACGGAACTACTGCAGCCTGAGGCCCTGTCCACACGAGCGCTGGATTTAATATAACCATGATTGTATGTGCGCAGTTGCACTGTTCGGCCACACACAACCGGGGATTTGCTACACTGCAACCGCGGTCTTGAAAACCGGAGCCCAGGGTGAAGTTGTGCGGTTTTGCGGTTGCATGTGGGCGTAGCAACCGAGGTTATTCCCAGTGTTTACGGCTGACGCAATTATTTTCCATGTTTACGGCAGACTGTCGCAAACAATAGCAAGTTAGAGAGATTAGAGCAGAGCCAGCTACATCTGAGGGAACACCGTTTTGAAAAAGACAGCTACTGAAATGGAAGTGGTGGTGTCGGCTGTTCATGGATGTTATGCTCTGTTGATGGCCGCGTTGCGTGAACGGAGGCGCATGGTCGAGAATCGAAGAAGGCTACTGCTCCTCTTGTTTGCTATCCCAAATACAACTACACGAAGACAGCGGCGATGCGCTCACCAGCGGAGGTTCTGGACGAGACCAGGTCGGACCTCTAGCTGGTGGGATAATTTCGAGAATGAGGTAGTGTTGGAAGAAGAATAGCGAGAGAACTTTAGGATGTCCCGACCAGCGCTACTGTCCCTGAGTGAAATGCTTCGCCCGCACATTCAAGGACAAACAACAGTCATGCGTTCGCCGGTCGGTGTGGTAAAGAAAGTAGCCTGCACTCTCTACTATCTAGCAGATGAGGGAAGACTGCGAAAGACAGCTAATGCCTTTGGCTTGTCGAGACAGGTGGTCTCAAAAATAATCCGGCAGGTATCTCGGGCAATAACAATACACGTGGGCCCCCAATATATTCGTTTGCCTCGCACGGTTTCCGAAGTCCAAGAACTGACCACAGCCTTCGAAAGAGCCCATGTCATGCCACAATGCATCGGTGCGGTCGATTGTACACACATTGACGTACGACAGCCGCTCTCCAACTCCATGGATTACGTGAACAGGTGAGACAACCTTTCACTTTATATTGTATGACAGCTTGGTGTACAATACCATTGGATTAATTGATACATCTGGTGTGTGCTGTGTGTGCCCATTAGGTGTGCTTGATTAATCAACTTATTAATCCAATAGTATAGGACAGGAAGCAAAGATGCCTGTTGTGTTGTATTATTCTGAAATTAGTATCCATGTAACAGGTTAACTGTGGAGTGGATTGCTGTTGTAGAATGCTGACATTGTTTTCCTTTGTGTGTGTGCCTTTTTGATTTTGAACAGGAAGGGACGATTTTCTCTCAATGTCCAGGCTGCCTGTGACTACAAGTACTCCTTCATTGATGTGGACGTGATTCTCGACATTTTATGTTGAGAATGCTTGTGGGCAGAACATTCTGATCACGAGTTAAGACCACCGTGCACATTTCACATCTGTTACACAGAACATTTCTGCTTTATCACCAATGATGATTACCTGTGTGTCAGCAGGAAGCTTTCTTTTCAGGCGATCCTGTCTGTGTCCTTGGAGTCTTGCCTTTGGGGATAAAAAGATGGAAAGAAATTAGGCTAATTGTAAACCACATTAATCAGGTCATTGGCATTTGGTTAGAGCCCTGTGGGTTCTCAAGGATTTTTTTGCTAGCTTAAAGTGTGTGTGTGTAAAACTAGCTACAAGTAGGCTGATTGATTGCACATAATTTCATTTAGTCTTGTTTACATCAGGGTCCCCCATTTCAATTCATCATAACATATATGACATACGGATAGACAGTACTGTTACATCTAGACATTTATGACATACCAGATCTACAGATATACAGTACTGTTTGAGTACAAAAAACAAAAGAGTTTACAAAGAGAGTATATACATTTGAGGGGGAAGAAACTGTACATTGGAGCAAGCATATAGTAATAGCTACCTGTAATAGATCCCTTCTTTGTCTCACCACAAGGTTACTGAGCCCTGGTTCTGGCGAATCTGATGCTTCTTCAATCTCCTGTTCGGCTGTTTCCGAAGTCTCTGTAGTACTATCTTCTGGTACAATGAAATCAGCCGTTTCGATTCCCGATGGAAGGGCAGTGGTCGCAGGCGACCCACCCCACACTTGCTCACAAAGTTCAAAATACAAGAAGACCACTCTTCCAAAGCCACTCCTGCTACCTTTGTCAACTGCTAATCTATATTTAGACTTTATTTGTTTGAGCTTGTTAATTAGTACTGCCTTGGTGATGTCCTCCTTCTTGTGTGGAAAGTCGGAGTCCGTTTCACACCGGTACTGCTCGAGGAATAACGCTAAAATGTCCGCATACTTGCTTTGAACGGACTCCCAGTCGACGGATTCTGTTATCTTATTCACCTTGTATTCGTTCGTGATACTCAGGAGTAGTTCGACCTCACTGTCGGTCCACAGGAAAGATTTTTGTGCTGCTGCCATGTTCGTTGATAGCTGTAGAATGTTTTGGCTGTGAGCAGGAGGGATGTTTTGTGTTCGGCGCTTCAGTTCAGTTCCGGTAACGCTAAGCCCTTCTGATTGGTTGAGATGGCCTTCATGTTTGAACTACATCGCCACCTGTTGCTTTGGCATTGTACTACATGTATCGGTTGCGTGGTTTTCCAGCCGTCGTGAGTACGCAGTTATACACGGTTGTTCACCTGTGTTCACCTGTGTGGACAGTTTTATTTTTTTCAAACTTCGGTTATATTAAATCCAGCGCTCGTGTGGACAGGGCCTGAGTCGGGAGTGGTATTTTGCGCAATACCGTGTACTTTGCATAAGTCTCAAATACCGCCGTTACTCGAGAACCGCTGAACGGATTTTGTCGCTATCGACAGGCAACAAATAAGCCAAATATGCACACCCGAGCCACTAGGGGTCGCCAAAGTGCCGGTGGGCAAATCGTCCTAAAAACGTCCCTGATATGGGCTGTCGCATGCTAAGAAGCTGAATATTATTTTGTGTCATGTTTCCAAATAAGATAGTTCACAACGAAATGCTTTCTACCTTCAATTTGTTCATTAGATGATCTCTGTGATCAATCTCGCTCAGTGAAGTTTATCTTTATAGTTCGCTTATAGCCATTATTCCACAAACCGGCATGTTTCCATGGGGGTATTTAATTACCATATGGTTGATTAGGGGCGGTTCTGTATACAAATACTTATAATCGTTTTATCAACACAGAGTGTGGTACGACCTGTGCACGCACGTTTGATAAATCCAGATTTTTCTGTGCGTAGAGACATTCTAAATTCTGTGCGTGGTAACGAAAATAGAACACTTTCTACGCATTATTGATAAATGAGGGCCCAGGGGAGGACAGGGCCAGCCCGCCTGTTGAACCCAAACCAAACCAGTGCGGAGGTCTTATGTGCACCGCTGGCGCGTTGATCGACACTTTGAAGAAAACAACGTGTTATATAATAATTATTTTCAAATAATGTTCAAATGTGGCCATTTGGAGTGGGTGTTTGGTGGTCATCAGACTGCCTGCAGTGTCGTGTTCAAACCCCACGCTGCCCTCCTCTCTCGGCCCTCAGCGATTCACCCGCCAACTGTGAAGTCGACCAGATGAACGGTTCTCGAGATAATGCGTAGATTGTCATCATAGCGCCACCATCTTGCCAAATGGAATGCAAACGGGTGTGCCTTATGTGGATAGATCCATCATTTATGGTCTTACAGAATATAGAAAAAAGTTACAGGCCAAAACGTAAAAGGTCTTTGTCATAGAGCCACTGTAGGAGCCAAATTCTAGGGTGAACATTTTATCTGTATTACATAATGCCCCATTAGACATAGTTTATTGTCTTTGTGTTTATTAATATGTCATAATGAAATCCAATATGGAGACTTACCTGGTCTACTCCTTTTTTCCCCATGTTCCCCCTAACCACTCCTATAACATGGCAGGTAGTGTGAGCTCAGGTAGGCCCCAGGTAGAGCGGTACCATATAGTTTTTTTTGTTTGTTTGTTTTATAGTTATAGGCAGCTATTGGGGCTGTTGTGATAATAATTAATTAGCTTTAAAAATAAATCCTGTTTATTTTACAAAGTACATTGGATCTTTATCATATTTTCTTTTGGACTGCAATTCGGAGCGTGTCGGACTACCAACGTCATACCTGGAGCCTCAAGGCAACTTTGGACCGTAGGACTGCCTTTACAGCCACCGTCTGGCCAAAACGGCACTACATCTGACACTGCACTCCCTTTGGTTCCTCTGCGATACCCGCTGAGCGGGATGTCAATCGGATAAGACATAAGATAAGATATTCCTTTATTGATCCCCTTGGGGAAATTCAGGGATGAACAGCTGTCGAGATATGAGCGCAGACGACAAACGGAGATTCCTTCCTGTATAGTTAGACAAGTGAAGAACATTTACAGTATATGATACATTTTTTTCTTTTACTATTTAACTCCTACAGCCACAAGTTATCAATTTCATATACTCTCTAAGGGACAAGTACCATATTTTGTACTTGTACTAGTGTAAATCTGGTTGAAACTGGTTTGAGGCTTGACCTGTGTTGAGGAAGTTGTACCTCAGGGGGAAGTGGGCAGAGAGGAAGAACAAAGTGTCACTTGAAGTCACTTAAAAATAAATAAATAAAGAAATGGTGACCGCTGTGTCATTTATGTTTAATGTAGACCTTTTTTTTAATTTGTATGTCAGCTCTTTGACTGCCAGACTCAACCTTGATGACTTGGACTCGGACCAGGGTAATGGGGACTCGACTCGGACTCAGGCTCTTCTTTGGTGACTCGGACTCTAACACTGGGACTCGAGATTTACTCAACTCGGACTTGAGATTTAGTGACTCACTGCTCTCTGCCAAGTGAAGCGGTGGAATCCACCGCCTGGCTGTGTCTGATCTCCATGTGTTCTCTCTCTCTGTCTCTGATCTCCATGTGTTCTCTCTCTGGTTGTCTCTGATCTCCATGTGTTCTCTCTCTGGTTGTCTCTGATCTCCATGTGTTCTCTGTCTCTGATCTGCATGTGTTCTCTCTCTGGTTGTCTCTGATCTCCATGTGTTCTCTCTCTGGTTGTCTCTGATCTTTAGGGCTGTCCCCGACTAAGGATTTGGATGGTCGACTAGGATTGGCCAACATTTGCCGTTAGTCGACTATTGGTCGACTAAAAAAAAGGATAATTTATTTTTCTTTAATTTAAAAAAAGCATCCTCTGCAAAAGCATGCAATTGGTCCACTGATGGATACATCTTGATATTTGTCTAGTCTAGTGTGTTCATTAGATGGGTGAAATTCTCTTTCAGTGCCTCTGTGCCTGTTTTCGTAGGCAGTTAGCCTCTGGTATGCGTGCCATTAGCGTTAGCCACGCTTCTAGGCATCTTTTCATTTGGAAAGAATGATAAAAAAAATCTTTTTTATATTCGACTAAGAGGTTGGTCAGTCGACTACGGCTCCTTTCGACCGATTAGTCGACTAATCGATTAATAGGGGTCAGCCCTACTGATCTCCATGTGTTCTCTCTCCATGTCCCCGCAGTGTGAAAGGAAACAGAGTCTCCGCAGATGAAGAGAAGCTGTTTGAGAGCGAGAGAAGGATTCGCTTCCACTGACGTGGCGTTTCTTGTGGGAAAGGGAGGAGCGCTCCGTGTCGTGTCTACGGCAGTGACAGTGGCTCAGGAGGTAGAGCAGTTGTCTGGTAATCCAGAGGTTCCTGGTTCGTTTCCGCCCCCTCCTCCCGGGCAGCGTGTCGAAGTGTCCTTGAGCAAGACACTTAACCCCTAACTGCTTCCGATGAGCAGGTCGGCACCTTGCATGGTCGCCTCCGCCGTCGGTGAGTGAATGTGTGAGTGAATGGGTAAAATGTGAGGGAACAAAATTGTAAAGCGCTTTGGATAAAAGCTGCTAAATAAATGTACCATGTAAATTGTGGTTTTAGCAATTATGTAGTGTTGGTATTATTTAGGGATGGCCGTGAGTAATCGATTACTCGCCATTTCAAATTTCGAAAATTGTAAATCTGCATATCACTATGATGCCCCTCTAGCTCATGGAATGAACTCCAACAGTCATTAAAGCCTGATATTCTCCCCTCTGTTGCAGAGTTTAAATAAAGGTTAAAGGTTTGAAATGAAGTTATAGTTAAACAGTCACCTTTAAAATTTCAGCCAACGTACTTGCTGTCTTGCATTTTGAGCGTGAATGTTAACAGAAATACACAACCTCTACTGTCTGAAACCATGTATATGCACACACCCTAACTGTGAAACCTGCCTTACCAAGTACGTATTAGGCCTGTGGTAATTGTTACAGAACAAACATGCAAGTAGAATTGTTATTCAAAAGATTTCCTTTAATTTACTTTCTGTACACATTTCTTTACATAAATGGAATGTTATAACATATACTGTATGCCTAAAATTTTCCTGAAAAAACAAAGTAATTTAGGCATGTATTCTCAGACTGTTACAGAAGTACCTTGGGATGTATAACCAAAATAAAAGTATTTGTCTCTTTCATTCCCTCTTTTTCCTTCGACCGTTCACTGAATTGAACCTCACGCGAGCAAACGTTCCCTATTCAATTCCACACATGTTACGCTTATTGTCACTGTGTAAATATATCATTAATCTAGTCGTCGAGTATAACTCTCTGATGAGGGCGTCGGATTCACAGTGACGGCCCCGCCTTCGGTTGTCTCGACGGCAATACGTTGATAAAATATTTAGCTTTTTATTTATTCTTTATTTTAATATATACTAAAGTTAGATTTGGATAAACATCGATCCACTTGGGATTGATACGGGCTCAGACCTGGCAACTGAAGCATAAGCAGCTGATCACAACACTCACCAATACAATGAACACCCCCCTCCCCGTTACCCAAAGAAACGCATACAACAACAGAATGAAAGACTAAACAAATGGGATAAAAGGTGCTTCACTGATTAATAGCTCCTATAAGGCTGTCCTGGTCTTGTATGCTCAGTGCCTCCTAAGTACAATACAGATATAGGACACGGAAGAGATGTTCCACGATTGCCACCCCCACAACTTGTGTCTTACAGTCATAATAGTTGTGTGGATCACACTGTGGGAACATTTCTTCTCGCTCTCTAGTTGTGCAAATATGTTAACTCCCATCGTGCCAAACTCATCACATGGTGAGTCTTCACAACAACTCCTCATCGCTATGGGCGGGGCTTCTGTGTCCAAAGAGCCATGGTGGCTGTTTGTGTTGTTTTCCTTCCCAGTATTACAGGAAGTCGGACTTGTGACGTTCGTCAGACTTCACTCCTCTAGTGTGGCCGATTTCAATAACACTTGCTTAATTAAAGGTGCTGTAAGTGGTATTTATTTTGTTAAAATAAGTGTTTGATAGCTCTACATTCTGATAGCCATCACTGATGTAGAGTGTTTGGTCAGTAACATGGGTCTCCCAGTCCCTCCGCTCTGCAGTAAACAGAAAGTAAATTTTCTAGTATCCCTTCCCACTTTATCCAATCAGGAGAGAGAACCCTAGATATTTTTTTTTAAACTTATTTCAAGAAATATTGCCAAGAGAGATTTGCTTACTGCACTGCACACATATTTGCTTAAAACTACTTATTACTTAATTTTTTTTAGTGCTGTCAGGCGATACATTTTTTTTATCTAATTAATTATAGGATTTGTAATTAATTAATCTAATCGCATTTTAATTGCATAACCATTTTATGCCTGATATTCTATATTCTATAATCATATTTCAAATTGCATGTGTCCGGATGGCAGAATTCAGTACTGTATCTACAAAACCTTCTGTTTAATCATCTTCCATCTATTCATTTGCTTAGATTTTTCAGGTCTGGTCAATTTGAGCATGGTGTTATTCAGTCAAAGATAAAAAAAAATGTATTGATATTCTCATTTGGTTCATTACAGTTTACTCAAAATAAAATTTTCATTCAATCAATCACTGCGCAGATTGATTGATTGAATGAAAATGTGAACAGATTGCAGAATGGGTACAATACAGTACGGCTCAATACACACAATTGTTAAGGGGATGCAGACCAGAGAAAGACTTTCATCTTGTTTACATCAGGGTCCCCCATTTGCAATTCATAATGAATTGTAAGTAAGGGTGCAACTTGCTCTGTGCAATCCATTCTTTGTGGATCTAGCCCACAGTATTTCTGACACTGGGAATACATTCCCTGAGATTCATAGATGTCCCTAGAATCAGATACCAAGAACATGCAAATGGCCCATATTAAAAAAAAAAGTCTGTAAATGTGTATTCTACATGCTTATGGAATGAATGATACAAATAAAATATTATTAAAAAAAAATATATACGGTATATATATTTTTTTTTATTAATTTTGAGTACATTTTCATAACGCGATAATTTGCTGTGTAATTAATTAGCGCGATAAACTGACAGCCCTAGTTTTTTTTTGGAATGTACTGTAGAGCTATTATTTTAACACGTATAACACTTATTTTAACAAAAGAAAATACCACTTATAACATCTTTTAATGTTTCTTCAAGACAAAAAGAACTGGAGCTCATCAAAGAGTCGAACTGAAGACCGGACAGTTTTATGGAGCGCTCTGTATAATTCATGGTGACGAGAAGGTTTATGGTTATGCTCTAAAAGAATCCCACCACTATGGAGACTGAGCGCGACACACGATTGTAAAAGCAGTGTCAGTAAAGTGTCTGGGCTTCACTCAAATCACTTCTTCTTTCCCCCGACAAGACCATGCAGAAGCGTTTTTTTTTCTTTTCTTTTTTTTCTGGATCTCAGTAGTTAGCAGTGCGTCCTTCAAAAGCTCTTAAACCCTTAAAGAGAAATGTTTCAAGGCCTTATTATTACTATTCTTTTTTTTCTTTTATAAAGGTACTGTAAGCAGTATTTTTTTGTTAAAATAAGTGTTAAATAGCTGTACATTCTGACAGCCATCACTGATAGTGTTTGGTCAGTGACATGGGTCACCCAGTCTCTCCACTGCCGTGGAGACACCGTCTATGATCCAATCAGGAGAGAGAACCCTAGGGACTGGGAGACCCATGCTACTATCAGTGATGGCTGTCAAGAATGTAGAGCTATTATTTTAACATGTAGACTACTTATTTGAACAAACAAACAAAAAACAACCACTTACAGCACCATTATTATTACACAAGGTAGTCGAGGCTGAAATGTGCAAAAAGCTCATGGACACTCAAAATACTAATAAAGCCTTAGTGGTTGTAAGCGTTTCCAACCTTCTGTTATTTTGACTTCTGTTATTTGGGCCTTTGCACGATTTGACGCAAACCGTCGTCCCCCCGTCGGCGTCGTCCCTTCCTTCTCCGCGGATGGGTGGCGTCTGTGTGGAGTGGTACGTCCGTGTGCTACAGGCAGCTATTCGGAAACCATGACGATACAAGATGGGAGGGGGGGGGGACCAGAGTGTCGTTCTCGTTTGCATTAAGGCCAGATTTGTTTTCCTTTTTTCCCCTCTACGATTCACAGACGGAAACAAAATACATCCTCACTGAATGTCAAATCTGCACGCACGCGCACACACACAGACACACACGCATAAATCATTTGCATAACTAAAGAAAATCATGCTAAATAAATGATTGAAAAGGTCAAAAAGGAGTGAGGGGTCAAGGTAGGTATGAACCCTGTAAAAGTATGAAAATATGTACACAGAGGGGTCATCTGGGGTCAGCACACAGAGCCTCATGTCCCAGATAGATGGGGCGGGGGGGGGGGGTAGAACTACATTCGTGAGAAGTCTGAACTGGGAAGTTCTGACTTCGCGGTTTTGAAGTAAAGCCTAAAAACACATGGTGGCGTTTGTCGTCTCGATATTAATGCACAGTGTTTTGCACACGCTGTGTATGCTATATAGCCGTTTGTACTACTGCAGTGAGGTTAAAATATAGACGTGGGGAAAGCTAACCGCAGTAGCAGCAGCAACAACCTCTGTGCTCGCTAGCAGCTACTACGCTGCCCTGCAGAAGCTAACCGCAGTAACTACGCAAACAGTGAAACTGAGAAAAAGTCTTTGACTATCCAGTGATTCTGTATTACTGCAATTCTTTATAGGTACCCCTTTTTCTCTAAAACAGAACTTTTAGTTACTGCGGTTAGCTCCTGCAGGGCAGTATAACCTAGGGATGGGTATCGTTAGGATTTTATCGATACTACTACTCTTATCGATACTGCTTAACGGTTCGGTACTTTATCGATACTCTTATCGGTTATTTTTAATTTAGCAAAAAAAACAAAAAAATTTATTAAGAACAGAATCGACATTGCTTTATTATTCTTTTATATAACTATATTACTGCACATGGCAACTTTTTTTTTTATCAATTAATACAAGCAGTCAGATAAATTAACTATTTTGGGACTTTCTATTTTATTTAGAAAGTTCTTAAATCAGAATGTCCCACCCAATACCCAGCTATTAAAAACGGTTCAATACTCCATGTTATTAGTAGAGGCTGTGTGTCTTGGTGCGCTCCGGGTTCTGTTTACGGTTTGCGTTTTGAGCGTGTAAGCTTGCCGTAGGCGATGATGTCACGCTCAAACGTCAACACAGGAAGAGTTTAACACACGGTGATGGAAACTGGATGCCCGATATAAAGAAACAAATAACCAATAAATATGAAGTTATATTTGAACCTCTGTTGTCAAGCCTTGTCAATATAACCCACCCCCCTTTTCTCACGAATGGAACTGGTGTCGTGGAGTCCGCTAGTTAGCTTAGCCTATTTATTACTAGTTAGCAGCTAACATTGCTTGCATCAATTATATTGCATGTCATTGATCTACCGGTCGATCACGGCCGACTGGTTGGGCACCACTGGTCTATAGAAATAAATGCATTCGAACAAGAAACCAATGTATAGTAGACATAGCAATGGCAAAAAAAGTTGAGTGTGAGTAATAATGGCTCGCTGCGGCTCGCTTCTCGTTGCAGAGACAGAGAGAGGAGATAGTTCGCAACGTTAAAATTCCTCGAAAAAAAACTCATAGTAATAATAATTTCTAGAGTATCGATAGCAGTACCGATAACGTCCGAGCTTATCAATACTCTGTTTTTTTCTAATTTAGTACCGGTTCCCATTTAGAACCGGGTTTCGGGGGGCATCCCTACCTGTGACACGTTTTGCAACCTGAATGCTTGACCATGAGGAGGTCAGGGAATCATTACATCGGAAACCTCCCAGGTCTGAATGCTCACGGATGCATCTTTCGCTACGGACCAGGAAAGGTACGTTCTCCCCCTAGAGAGGTGCCAGGGAGCTCACAGCACGGTCCCTGCCGCTCCCCCACTGGCATAAAGGGACTGTTGGTTCAGGAGAGAGAGAGAGAGAAAAGCTCTGTACCGCCACCACATGGCGTATCGCAGGGCACTTCTAATCTCAGTGTGGCCGCCAGAGGAGGGGGAGTGGACGAGTAGAGAGACAGTACTGTGAGGTCACGTTCAGCTGGGTCTCTGTGCTGTGAAGCGGTCCCGCCTTGGTCCCGCCTTGGTCCCGCCTCCACCACGCTCACGTGTGTCACGTCTCTGGTAGAGCCGGGGGGGAATCGCTAAAAGAAGGCACTGGTAGATGCAGTCGGTGGAGGAGGTGGAGAGAGGAGAGATTAGGAAGGCGGTACGATAGTTACTGACCCCCCTCCCTCCTCCAGCACAATCTCCACCTCCTCCAGTCTCCTGATGTACAATCAGCTCAAACGGGGGGGGCGAGGAGCCCCGGATCTGCTGTCCAATAACAACACAGGAGGAAGAAAGTCCACGTCAGCACACTCGCAGCCAATCACAGGAGCTCAATCACCAGAGGCACCATCCAATGAGATGAAGCATCCTGAGATGTCGACGCCACACCGTCTCTGTGAGTGAGTGGTTCGACCGACAGCAGGTTCCTGATTGGACACTTGTGCAACTTGAGGCGCTATGATTTTCCCCACGTTTTTGATTGGAAGGTGAGCTTGCATGTCCGTGGAGTGTGAGGAGGAGATTGTGTGTGTGTTTAATCAGAAGATCAGCATACAATGGTGTATCCCTGAAGATTGCTTTAATGAGTTTTGGCACACCGTGGTACTATGATAGTAGGGGTTCATGAGGTACTAAGAGATGTGGGGTGGGATGGTTAGGGGTGGGTATTGGGTGGGGTGGGTCAGTTCTGCACTGGCCACAAAGTCACAGTGTCCAGCCTCCGTCTCCTTGGCAACCGGGAAGGGGGAGGAGATTCACATGTATCTTCTTGTCACGGCGCAGGTCACTCTTCTCATAGTGGGAGTACGGAACCTGCAGGGAGATCAACGGAAATAAAAGTTTTCTCAGATAAACAACAAAGATAAATAATTCTCATCTAAAATAGAATATGAAGGACAATTAATTAATTGTACCACTTACCATTATTCTCTGTATCTTGGAGATACAGAGATACCTCTATTCACCACCTCATACCACACTTGTTCACACCTCACTGTTCATATTCTTTTGCACATTATTGCTCAATTGCACAGCCCTGCTAAATATTCCATCCTGTAAATATTCAACACTGTATTGTTATTTTTTATTATTTTATAATTGTATTCTATTTTATTGTGCTTCTACAGTATGTTAACTCATTCAGCGCCAGGGGGCGCTAGAACGCCACCACTTTAATCAATGGGGAGACTGCGAAATTTGCGAGTGCTTAAAATATATCTTATATTATAGCTATGGGTCTAATACACCCGTCGATTGTCAGTGAGTTGCTTCCAGTCAACATGCACAAAACGGATCGTTTTTTTCATCCATACATTTCCATTTTATACCGTTTTGAATATGCGTATAGTTTTGGTGATTCTTAGTAATCCCAGGAAAAGACGTGATAATAGCTAGTTTGAGTGGAATACACTTATCACGTTGTCATTTTCCACCTGATTATCGAATCTTCCTGAAATCAACGCTAGATTATCATTATTATGTCTCCTCATGCATACATGAAATGGCCCTCGTAGCGGGGCGCTCGCCCCCCCCACCGCAGCCAACGGTAAAAAGCACAACACATTCCTCACAGACGGCTTCGATCGCGGTAGAAAGAAATATCAGATCAACGCAAGATTGGATATATAGAGTCCTTACCTGGTCTCTGATGTGGAGGTCCGTCCCACATTGTCCGGCATTGCATATGAAGGGGGGGGGGGGGGGGGGGCAGCATCGCAGATGTAACGTTGTAAACGCTAGTCCTTCCGGAGTATTTAAACCCCGCCCGCACGGCTCAGATCGGCCCAGAAAATAAACTACACCATTTCTAATGGAGTGCAATACCGGCAGTATTTGCCCTTTTGCAAGCTCAGACCCATTCCCAATGATAACATCAGGCTGGATGGATGAAAAATGTATGGATATAGCTAATAAAAGAAATAACGATTAAAACCTGAGTTTTCTCGTGATTGGCGCTGAACGGTTGGCGAGTTAACCCGACTTTTCTCGTGACTGGCGCAGAATGAGTTAATTTAGTTTATATTTTATTCAACCTTTTTATTTTGTATTCTACCATAATTGTCTGTCTGTCAATGTCGCAAACAAATCAAATTCCTTGTATGTGAAAATTACTTGGCAATAAAGAAAGACCTTTCTGATTCTTATTCTGATATCTTACGCCTGATGACACTATCCACTCTGGCCATGCGACTGAGACAGAGCGCCTGTTGGGATGCTTGTAATGCACTTCTAACATTACATATCTAGTATCACCCAAACATCTTGGCTTTGCTAACTACAGTCAAACGGGTCTATAGTGGCTAGTAGCTCTAGTAACATTACAATCACCAAAAAGGGTCTATGACCGGGGACTTCCGGTATGAGAGCAAACGGGTAACACACGTGCGGTGGAGCTCCTGGTCAAAAGAGCGAAAAACGGATAAATAAAGACCCGAAAAGAGTTTAAAAATAAAGATGCAAACGAGAAGTAAGGAAGAAATAACAATTGTGAAAGAAAGAGAAATGGAGGACTCACGAGAAGAGGAGAGTTTGATGGAACAGAATCCCCGAAGCGAGGCCGAAGAAAAGCAGGCGGAAGAGGGGGGAAGACCGGCCGAGACAGACACGGAAATGCCAGGATGGGCCGTGGCCATGCAGGCAGGAATATTGGCGACCATACAAATTAACGCGGACACGATGCAGGCCGGAATATTGGCGACCATACAATCGAACACGGACACGATAAGGAGCGATATTGAGAAGCTACAGGAGGAATTGAGGAAGGAACAGGAGGATTTCAGAGGCGAAATAAATAAAGAACTCAAAGTGGTGGATGAAAAGATGGCGGAGCAGGGTAGAGGAGTAGCCGAGCTACAGACGAGAGTGGCGCAAACTGAAGAATGGAGCACAGAGATACACGAGGTATTAACGAGAGCGATTCAACAACAAGAAAAGATGGAGACAAAGATGTCGGACATGGAGGGGAGGTCACAGAGAAATAACATCAGGCTATGGGGATTGAAAGAAGGGGTCGAAGGGGAATCGATGACCCTATATGTGGAAAAGCTTATCAAAGAAGAATTGAAGACAGGAGACAGGACTGGAAAAAATGGAGATACAGAGGGCCCACAGGGCGCTGGCTTCGAGACCACAACCGGACAGACCCCCGAGGGCGGTGATTATTAACTTTCTGAGGTTCGAGGTTAAGGAATTGATACTTAGAACCGCGTGGACCAAGAAAATTGAAATCGAGGGGAAAAGGCTGTCGTTTGACCACGATTACTCGACAGCGGTGGCAATAACACGCAGGTCGTACGCGGGGCTGAAGAGAATTCTGAAGGAAAACGGAATGAAATCACCCATGACCTCGCTACGGATTCACTGGAAGGAAGGGTCCGTGACGTACGCGACGGCGCTGGAGGCGGCGAAGGAGATGAGTCGGCAGGGGATGCAGACGGCGGAGGAAGGAGACGGAAGGAGACAGGTGGAACAGACGCTGAGCCTGCAGCAGAGATTGGAGAAAGCACGCGGGTGGACCAGGGTAGGAGACCGGAGTCCTGGAGAGGAGAGAGGAGAGAGAAGAGGGCCGAAGTGAGACGTGACAGACCGAAGGCGGAGACAGACGAGGAGGCCAGAGACGGAGACGGAGACGGAGAGGAGGCGAGAGGAGACGAACGGGATGAGTACACGCACAAGGGATAGAATAAACGGCCCAGATAGAGACAAAATATAGGAACTGACGTAACATATACATGAACACACACTCCCAGATAGAGGCAAAGTATAGGAACGGACGTAACGTAGGCATGAACACACATTACAAACGCTGAGGGAGGAAATAAATGGGAATATAATTAGACGAGGACATGTGAAATGAAGGTAAACAGACAATGGCCAGTGGAGGGAGCCGTCGCTCCAGCGAAGGCCTGGGGGGGGATACCACAGCAGAATCACACACACAGTGGGAAACAACAGGGTCGAACAGACATGTCCAGAATAATAGACGAAGCACAAAGCATACTGAAACAAATACATAAGCACACGCTGCGAGTAGCACAGATGGAAGTAATTAGGCCTAACAAAATTAATAGTTGGTTTCAGGTTGCCGACCGACCCTGCCGATTTAGGTGCGACCCAATATATTTTATGAGTTTTTAGAAAAAATTATAATTTTTTTTTTCTTTTTTTTTTTTTTAATAAAGTTTCATAGAAATCTTAGTCAAACATTTAGTATTATGGATATTAAACATGCTGGCAGAGTACATGCATCCATGTTGTTGTGAACATTTTAATTAAATAAAGAAATTCCCTATCCATAGTCGCCGTGGGAAAGAATAAAATAAAAAAATAAAATAAAATAAATTCCCTACCTACCCATGGCCAAACTGACAACCAACCTGAAACCAACTATTAATTTTGTTAGGCCTTAAGGAGATAAATAAGCATCACATAGAAAATAGAAGGGGGGGGAAAGAAAGAAATATATAGGCAGAGGGGTACACAGAGGACACCACACGCTTGTTTGGGGGGTAGGAGGGGCAATGGAACATGTGAACCACATTAAGAGAGATCTAGGAAATGGGGATCTTTGGACAGAAAGAAGGACACACAGAGCGCTTTTGACCAGGAGCTCGACAGCACTAAAAACAGCAAGAATGCTGGACGATTATGACGAGTGGTTGGGGGTCAAGGTTACAGGCCCCCATGCCGTCAGGAGGAGGCCTCTCACTAGGAGAGCAGTTACTCCTCACCCACCAGCAGGGGACAGGGGGGGGGGGGGACACAGGGACCCCCCCGAACGCCTTGGGAGCACTTTATGTAGAGTTTATGTTTTTTCTTTTTGTGTATTCGGTAAAGAGAGCGGAGGCTACGACCGAAGGTAAAAATATGTGTGACATGGGGGGGACTGACAGACGAGCAAAGAAAAAAGATGACAAAGGTTAAAGGTATAAAAATGATGTCGTTAAATGTTAATGGAATGAATAATCCGATAAAGAGGGGCAAAGTGATGCTGAAATGTAGAAAGAGTGAGATGCAAGTGATTTTTTTGCAGGAGACGCATTTGATAGCACAGGAACATGAGAAACTGAAAAGATTTGGATATGAGAATGCATATTATAGTTCCTTTAAACGGACCCTGAGGAGAGGAGTAGCCACGTTAATCAAGAACACAGTAAAATTTGAATTGGTCAAAGAAGTAAGAGATAAGGAGGGGAGATTTGTTCTGGTGAAGGGGAAAATGGAGGGTCAGATGGTTACGTTAGTGAATGTATATGCACCCCCAGAGAGAGAGAGGTATTTATATGAGACCATTTTTGACATGATAGCGATGGAACTGGAAGGGATATTGATATGCGCGGGAGATTTTAATGTGGTATTGAATCACGACTTGGACACCACGAGTACTAGAAAAGGTAGGCCGCAAATCAGCAGGTATATGAATATACAAATGACGGAAATGGGAATTACAGACGTTTGGAGGGGGATGCACGCCCTGGACAGGGAATACACACATTACTCACATCCACACGTGACATATGCGAGAATAGACTATTTTCTGATGACAGGGTTTGTACACTTTTTCCAAGGCAAAATGCAAGCACTTTTCAAGCATTTTCAAGGTGCATTTTCAAGATTTTCCAGCATCTTATGCGGCTGTGGTAAATTAAATATTTACTCAATGATTATTTCACTTCTTCCATCACATTAAATCAGATGTTATTGTGCTATAAAGTTATAAACAACCAAAATTATGTAGACTTGGCATCATATATAACCTGGCTGAGCCCATGTGTTATGCAGTAACGTACTGTATGTCGTGTATGTCATAAATGTCATGATGAATTGAAAATGGGGGACCCTGATGTAAACAAGACGAAAGTATTGCTCTGGTCTGCATCCCCTTAACAATTGTGTGTATTGAGCCATACTGTATTGTACCCATTCTGCAATCTGTTAATAAAGTTTTCAATCAATCAATCAAACGTGACGAGTCAGGCCAATTTTAGCATGTTAATTTATGGAATATGCAATCTAACAGCTAACGTGAACTTTACAGTAAATTACATGGATAATAATGTTAAGGTAGTTAGTTCATTCCTGTAGGTAAACAATAACCCAAATAATCACCAGATAAAACTTCAATTTCAATCAAATATTTAATGAAAATTTGCAAAATAAGAGAACAGACTTTGAGGTAGGCAGTCAATCAGCTCCTGGAGCCTTATGTATGTATGTAATGTATACAAAATGTATACAAAATCAAACACTTTTACTTTAAAAGCAAAACATATCTCCTTGAGAAAAAAACTGCATCGAACAACACAAAATAGTGCAAACAGGCTGTGGTAAATTAAATATTTACTCAAAATGTGCAAAATAAGAAGTCTTTGAGGTAGGCAGTCAATCAGCTCCTTAAAACATCAAACACTTTAAAAGCAAAACATATCTCCTTGAGGAAAAAACTGCATCAAACAACACAAAATAGTGCGAACATTAATTAAATATTTACTCAAAAAAGTGCTAAATAATAAGTCTTTGAGGTAGGCAGTCAATCAGCTCCTTGAGCCTTAAATTTATACAAAATCAAACACTTTGTATTGTGCAAAAGAAAAACATCTCCTTGAGAAAAACACTGCATTGAACACAAAATAGTGCAAAAAATATAATTGGCCTAGTTAGACCAAATAGGGCAGGGCCTATTAGTGAGTGTCCTTCAGTTCCTTGAGTTTGTCGGTTAGCTGTTTCTCCACAGTCTCTAGACTTATTTCTTTTTCTTTTGCAGCTCTTCGAAGGCCATTGGACTTTGAGATGAAGCTCAATTTCCCTATAGACTCAGCTTTTTCTGCATTGGCATCAGCAGACTTCAGGAGGACCCTTATATCCTCCTCCATTCTCTTTTTTTTGGCCTTTATCTCGGTTATCTCCTCCATTAGTCCTTTCCTCTTCTGTGCCTTCTGCTTATCTTGCTTTAGACGTTTTTGGTCATCAAGATACATGTGATACTTCTGCCTGGCAGCAGCTGCAGAGAGGAGTAGCTCCTTTGTGTAGGCTATGTTGAGCAGCCCTCCAACACTCTGCACATGGTCATGAATAACCCGCTGGGCAATCAATGAATGCTCTTTGAGGTTCTCCACCATCACTTCTTTGTTGACCGAAAACCCTCTCTCGACAGTGGCTTGACCGTGTGAAAGGATCAGGAGGAGTTTTATTACTCCCCATAGATGGCGCCACTCTGCTTTGTTGGATAAACATTCATGATAGAGGGTGCTCCAGTAGCACACCATGTTACCGCGCTCGCGCGGGACTCCGTGCTGCGTCACGGATCTGGTTGACTCCGAGTTCGATTCCCGGACTCGCCGTCATTTGCCGAATGTCTCCCCCTGCTCTCTCTCCCGTTTCACCCTGCAACTGTCGGTCATGCTTGACCAGGAAAGCGATAAACGCTAAAAAATAAAGTTTAAAAAAAAGAAAAAAAAAACATTCATGATAGAATTCATCCAACCTTCCACTTTCTGGGTTGAAGTTCCTAAAGGGATCTGACACCGACATCAAGCTGTAGTCATAGAAGTGACCAAACTCCCTCAGAATCTCATCACATGATTTCTCTTCAATGCAGCCAGTTTCAACAAGGAGCCGCAGACAAGTGGTGAGTTTCCGGGTGCTTCTCTCTTTGCTCTTGATGAGCTCCCTAGGATCCAGGACAGAGATGCTTCTAACAAGAGGATACTTGAGTGGAGCCTTTTCAAAAAGCTTGGAGACCATCTTCAGCAAAAACACCTTACAGTTCTGCCTGAACTCCAGCCTCAGCCTCTCAGCATTTGAGTTCTTCTTCATGTGCTCCTGCAGAGCTCGCTCTGTGACAAATCCCACACTCAGTTTGGTGACATCCATGTGGTTGACTGGGTCAGCATAATCAACTTGGAGAAGCTTCACTGTGGTAGTTACGTCCTTCATGACACTGGGCTTGATGAACTTCTCCATTAGACTCCTCAGCATATTGGTGAGATCCACACTCATAAACGGCAGCATGGGTTTGTCGGTCTGGTATAACTTCAAAAATTAGAAAGAAGTTGAGCTTTGCTGGGAAGAGGTCATCTTGAACAATCATCTGAGCAGTCTTGAAAGACTTAGTAGATGGTTCCGTTACCATTTTCGTTTTGGCTGCATTAATGTACATTTTCAGAGAAGGCAAAATCTCTAGTGCACGCTCAGCCACCTCCACATTTTCCAGCCATCGATGACTACAGAAGTCAAGAGGGAAGGACGAGGAACCAGTGACTGCTGTATAGTCCTCCCTACGAGCTGGAACATCTTTGAATAGCCATTTAAGGCTCGACAGAGCATTTCCTAGCTCCCAGTCTGTGGATGCACACCCTCCTCTGAAGGAATTGTGTAGTATATGCAAACCACAGCTTCCTACATTTAGCATCGTCTTGCCTGTTTGTTCTTCTATGTTTTGCTGGGCCAGGGAGAATAGCTTCCAGTTAACATTTGGGCCATCCATAGACAGCTGAATCAGGTTTTGGAAGCCGATATCCGAACACACTGCCTCAACCTTCTCATGTATTTGTTTTGCGGTGTGATGGCCCATGAAAAAAGATGTCATACCTTGAGTTTACATGATTATCATCCCAGAATCTCATGTGCATGTCAAGCTGGCATTTCTTCATTTCCCGATTTAGACTTTCATCAAACAGAAGTACATATCCAGATTCTTTCTTGGCTTTGGCCTTCATCAGGGAAGAGAAATGAGGAGCTATCCCAAATGTGGTGAGGTATGCCACTTTATTCTCCCCACAAGTAAATTGTTTTGCTATCTCACTGTCAGGAAACATTGTTTGAAACATGGCCCCCATGTCATTACATGAATGGTAGGAATAGTGGCTGGTTACAGCTTTTGTTGCCCAGCATATTTCAGCTTGAAGTGTTGGATTAGAGGTAACAAATGATTTAATGGTGCCTGTGGTGTTGCTAGTTGACTGGTTCTTGGATGAGCCTGTGGATGGTAGAGGGGCAACTCCACTGCAAGCTACTCCACTGGCTGCTTCCACTGTACTGGCTCTCACTACACTGCTGCTTGTTGATGTGGATGTAGCTGTGCTGCTTGATGCATTGCTTGTCTGCTGGAAATAATCCACTAATGCAGGACCTGGATTTAGTCTTGCTTTCATCAGAATTTGATGCTTCTTGCCTAAATAAAAAGGAGCAACATCATGTTATAAATAAAACAAAGTGTTTTAATTTAATCTCACTGGTTGCACTTAATTTTAAGAGTGTTTATTGTTTAATGTTGACATCTAATCTAAATGGATCATTATGATATTATAAATGTATATTTCATTTTCATTTATAGGCTACTGCCTATGAATTTTAGAGCCTAATGATGGCCTGGAATGAACTAACTACATTATTATCCATGTAATTAACTGTAAAGTTCACGTTAGCTGTTAGATTGCATATTCCATAAATAAACATGCTAAAATTGGCCTGGCTCGTCACGTTTGATTGAAAAATGTTATTAACAGATTGCAGAATGGGTACAATACACTATGGCTCAATACACACAATTGTTAAGGGGATGCAGACCAGAGCAATACTTTCGTCTTGTTTACACCAGGGTCCCCCATTTTCAATTCATCATAACATTTATGACATACACATAGTACAACTGCTCCACACCAGTCTCCGTAAATGTTCCGTTATAAAAATAAAATACCATTTCAATACACAACAAGTGAAAGGAAATTAGCTAACGTTGATTCGCCTAACGTTAAGGCTTTGCTACATGCTGCGTATTTCAAAACACTGCGGTGAAAACAGAGTCCGGTAAACACAAGTTTGTAATTCCAATAGTGTATTCTGCCTGTTACTTGACTATTTCGATTATTGAATTGGTATTTTTAAAACTAACATTTACGGAGACCGGTGTGGAGCACTTGTACTAGTGTCGAGCCAGGCTGAGACACGTTAATATTATGATCCATTAGCTCACCTTGCATGTGGCTCGAAAGTGCACTCTCCCCATCGTAAAAATCTTCAAGTCCTTTCTGCATATTTTGCAGACGGCTACTCGAGCATGTTCTCCTCTTTTCAACCATGACTTATATTTGATATTTTTGAGCCAGAGCTCATTAAAACGGCGCCTCCCGGCATTTTGACCACCACACACGCGCGCTGTTCTCAGATGGCACAGCTAAAAACACTACGGGTAGAGCCGAGCCACATTTCATTTTGCGTGAAAGGCGATTGCAAAATAGGCTCACTCGAATCGCTCCGACTTATTTTATTTCTTTGTCTAAACAAACCAAACTATTCAGTCAGATAGCGATTTATTATTAAAGTATAAAGTGCAATTACAATTTCAGTAACTTTCCAGCACTTTATACACAATTCAAGCACATTTAAAACCTTGAAAACAGCACATTGAAATACAAGCATTTTCAAGGAATTCCAGCACCCGTACGAACCCTGTGATGACGACGGGGGACAGTTACAGGGTGCGGGAGAGCAGAATAGGAGTAGCGGACATATCGGATCACAGTGCCATATATCTGACAGTAGATCTGGAGGGGAGACGGAGGAACACGATCTGGAGACTGAATGTGGGAATATTAAATAACAAGGGGGTGGTGAGTCAGATTAAGGAAGAGATAGCCAGGTATAAGGAGGAAAATGACAACGGGGAGGTCGACCCGAACATTCTATGGGACACACTGAAGGTGGTGATAAGGGGGAAATTGATGGAGAAAACAGCACTACTGAAGAAGGCCAGAACGGAGACATATCACAATCTGATAGGGAAGCTGAAGGATCTAGAGGGGAGACACCAGATATCGAAAGAACAGGAAACGCTCGGAGAAATCAAAGAAGTAAAGGCCAGGATAAATAGGGAATTATTGACGGAAATGGAAAAGAAAGCGAGGTTTATGAAACAGACGTACTATGAAGGGGGACCAAGGGCGACCAGACTGTTGGCTAGGAGGATCAGGACGCAACAGAAGTTAAACACGATACACACAATAAGGGATACAAAGACTAATGAAATATTGAGGGACCCAGCTGAAATAGAGAGGACATTTAGAGAATACTATGAGACACTATACACACAGCCAAAGGCAGCGTGAGAAGAGGAAATAGACACTTTTCTGGAGAAGCTGGAGTTACCATCGATAGGGAGAGAACAGAATGAAGAATTAAATAAAATAATTACGGAACGGGAACTGGAAGAGGCTATTAGTAGAGCTAAAAACAACAAATCTCCGGGGAGAGACGGATTCCCATCGGAATTCTACAAGACATTTAGAGCAGAATTAGCGCCCATGTTAGGAGCGGCATTCAGGCACACGATGGAAGAGGGCAAAATGCCTCTCTCGTGGAAGGAAGCCGTAATCACCACGATACCGAAGGAAGGGAAGGATAGAGAATTATGTAGTAGTTTCAGACCTGTGTCCATACTCAACGTGGATTATAAGATGTATACATCAATAATATCAAAGAGATTCGAGACGTTTATGCCAGACATTATAGATGAAGATCAGACTGGATTCATTAAAGGGAGACAGACACAGGACAACGTGAGAAAGACATTACACATAGTGGAGGAGATACAAAAACAAGGTGGTAGTGCGGTACTGATTAGCCTAGATGCAGAAAAGGCATTCAACAGTGTGAGTTGGGCATTTTTATATAAGGCGCTGGTGAAATTCGGGCTAAACGGGAGGGCAATGAAGATGATCAAGGCACTATATCAGGAGCCGACAGCGAGAATTAAGGTGAATGGCAGCCTGACGGATAGAATCAGATTAGAGAGGGCTACCAGACAGGGATGTTGTCTCTCACCAACGCTCTTTGCCGTTTTCATAGAACCACTGGCACAACTGATCAGACAGACCGAGGACATCAAGGGAGTAAAGATAAAGGGAACGGAATACAAACTAGGCCAATTTGCGGACGACGTGATAGTATACATGAGGCAACCAGACAAGAGCTTCCCGGCACTGATGGATCTACTGAAGGAATACGGCCACTACTCAGGATACAAACTAAACGTGACAAAGACACAGACATTAGCATGGAACTATACCCCAACGATGGAAATTAGGGAGGAGTACGGGATAAGGTGGGACATGGACAAGATTAAATACCTAGGGGTGAACATCACGAGAGGGGTGGGGAAACTGTTTGAGGCGAATTATACACAGATAAATCAGAACATCAAGAGAGACTTAGAGAGATGGACAGTAATGCCCTTGAACTTCAATTCAAGGATAGAGGTCATTAATATGAACATACTATCAAGGTTACTATACCTGTTTCAGTCACTACCGATACAAATACCACAGAACCAATTCAGGGAGTGGGACAGACTGATATCGAGGTTCATATGGGCGGGGAGAAGACCACGGGTCAGATATAAAACACCAACTACCAAAGGAAAAGGGAGGGATGGCAGTACCCAGCCTACAAGACTATTATTATGCAGCACAACTGAGAGCAGTGACGTGCTGGTGTAACGACAGATATGAGGCCAGATGGAAAGACATTGAAAAAGAAGGGGAGGGATACAAGGTACAGGCTCTGGTGGGGGATAGGGAACTATTCAAGGAAAAAGAGGGACTGTTAGATCCAATCACAAAGTGCACCTTGACTATATGGAACAGAGTAGTAAAAACACACAAATTGGAGAAGCAGTCAGGGGTTCTGAGATGGGTAGCACATGACAAGAGATTCAAGCCAGGGAGGTTGGACCATGGATTCAGAAGGTGGGAAAGGGGGGGGGGGGGGGGGGGCAACAGCGATATGCAAAATGATAGAGAAGGGGGAAATGCAGACCCTACAAAAATTAAAGGAGAAATTTGGACTAGAAAACAGGGACTACTTCAGATATCTACAGGTTAGAGATTACTACAATAAAGAAATAAGAGGAGACAAGGACGAAGAACAGAATGGAATAATCGAGATGATAGTATGGGCATACGAAGGGGGGAAAGGAAGGGTAATATCAGCACTGTACCGGGCTATAATGAACAGCAAGGGACACACGACCGATTATATAAGGGAGAAATGGGAGAGAGAACTAGAGATAGAAATAACAGAGAAGGAATGGGGTAACATATGCGAGGTGCAGCACTCAACTACAGGATCAAGGGTATGGAAAGAATTTGGATGGAAAAACATAATCAGATTCTTTATAACCCCAGAGTTGAAGGGAAAGTATGCACCAACACAAAGGACATGCTGGAGGATGTGTGGGAAGGAGGGGGCAAATCACACGCACATATTCCGGAGATGTCAGAAGCTGAAGGGGTATTGGGAGGAGATAGGGGAGGCAATGACCAGAATATTAGGATACGGGTTACCACAAACGGGACTGGTGCTTTACTTAGGGGACCTGATGCACGAGGGAATACAAGGGGGGGACAAGTATTTAATAAAGATAATGTTGATATCGGCCAGAAAAGCAATAACGAGACTGTGGTACAAAGAAGATCCACCGACAGTAGCACAATGGGTAGGAATAGTAGAGGAGATACAGGATATGGAGAGGATAACACACATGCTGAGGCTACAGGAAGAGAAATTTGGGGAAAGATGGGGAAAGTGGGAGGATTATAAGGGGAACGAAAACGACATCACAGAGGAGGAACCAAATGCAACACAAGAGGGCGAAGGGTAAAGGAGGAAAGAGGTTCAAGGAGGGTCTCTGAACCTGTGTCACACACCTTTGCTTTAGTTAGTTTTTTCTATTTTTATTTCTGTTGGGTATGACAATTGTTTTATGTTTTTTTTTGTACTTTATTATTTAGGTCTGTTTAACAGTGTTCTTTTATTGTATGTTTATATTTAATTTCATGAATGTACCCGTATATGTATGTCGATATGCTATGGATGTCAATATAAATGTTATGTTGTATGTCCATAAATGTTGAATACAAATTTAAGTTTAAAAAAAAAAAGGGTCTATGACCGTAGTACGAATGCGTTAAAAGCATTCCGATTGGGTGCTCATCTTGCTGGGGCGCGGCCAGTCTTTCTTGGACTGCAAGGCATTCTGGGTGTCTAGCCAAAGTCTACAGTGTCAGTTTTCCTTTGCCTGACACGACAGTGTAGTGGTGCCACTGCCCCGCCCATGGTGCGTCATCAGGTGTAGGGTCAGAGGTGGTGAATAGAGCCCGCCTCCAAGATACTGATAACTATCTGACACTGAAAATTCAAGTGTAAAACATGAATATAAGCATGCCATACTATGATGATTTAAAAAAAATGCATGCTTTATCCCATCCCCCAATTTAGTTCTCATGCCAATTCCCTCCTGGTCGTTGTGCTACCCCTACTGTCAGTCTGGGGAGGGTGTAGACTACCACATGCTGGCCTACTGTCGGTCTGGGGAGGGTGTAGACTACCACATGCTGGCCTACTGTCGGTCTGGGGAGGGTGTAGACTACCACATGCTGGCCTACTGTCGGTCTGGGGAGGGTGTAGACTACCACATGCTGGCCTACTGTCGGTCTGGGGAGGGTGTAGACTACCACATGCTGGCCTACTGTTGGTCTGGGGAGGGTGTAGACTACCACATGCTGCTCTACTGTTGGTCTGGGGAGGGTGTAGACTACCACATGCTGGCCTACTGTCGGTCTGGGGAGGGTGTAGACTACCACATGCTGGCCTACTGTTGGTCTGGGGAGGGTGTAGACTACCACATGCTGCTCTACTGTTGGTCTGGGGACGGTGTAGACTACCACATGCTGCCCTACTGTCGGTCTGGGGAGGGTGTAGACTACCACATGCTGCCCTACTGTCGGTCTGGGGAGGGTGTAGACTACCACATGCTGCCCTACTGTCGGTCTGGGGAGGGTGTAGACTACCACATGCTGCCCTACTGTCGGTCTGGGGAGGGTGTAGACTATCTCTCATTTCTATTTCTATATAATAATTACTATATATTCTATATACTACTGTGAAATATACTATTTCACACTATCTCCCCCACATCCCCTCCCTGCTGAACAGGCCCCCCGACCGACCAGTAGGAGTCACTATTGCTAACGACCAGGACTCAGGACCGGAGGTACTACTTCCGGGAGTTGAGTGCCTAGACCTCTACACTACACAGCCGCACAACATTGAGATATATCATGGTTGACACAATATTGGCAGTGTGGTCCAATGTGTTGGGGAGAAGGTAATTCTAGCATATTGGACGTATCAAATAAAATAATCCATCCAGTGCAAATACTGTAGAAAATGTACCTGTGCAAAAAGGAGTGAGGCCCTTTAATCTGACGGGTGCTCTGGACACGATCTGTTCACCTCAAACCACTCATCAATACAGCTGTAAAAAGAGAGACAGAGGAGAGAGACAGAGGAGAGGGAGAGAGGAGAGAGACCGAAGAGAGACAGAGGAGAGACGGAAGAGACACGGAGGAGAGACAGAGAAGAGAGACAGAGGAGAGAGAGAGAGACGGAGAAGAGAGATGGAGGAGAGACAGAGAAGAGAGACAGAGGAGAGAGAGAGAGACAGAGAAGAGAGACAGGAGAGAGACAGAGAAGAGAGACAGAGGAGAGAGACAGAAGAGAGACGGAGGAGAGACAGAGAAGAGAGACGGAGGAGAGAGACAGAGAAGAGAGACAGAGGAGAGAGACAGAAGAGAGACAGAGAAGAGAGACGGAGGAGAGAGACAGGAGAGAGACAGAGAAGAGAGACAGAGAATAGACAGAGGGAGAGAGGCAGAGGAGAGACACAGAGGGAGAGCAAGACAGAGGGAGAGAGACGGATGAGAGCAAGAGAAGAGAGACAGAGGGAGAGAGACAATTAGACAATTCGAATTAGGTTTTCAACACACCACTGTGACTTATACACATCTGTAAATTGACCATCAATGATAAATGTGTAAAAAATGTATCCCCCTCGCTACTTTTAACAACTGTCACCTAGCCTTTTAACTGTCATTTGTCTGTTCTGTCTATATTACATACCTTGTACTTTTATTTGATTGTTTGTTTGATGTGTGTAACTTATTGCTCAGACCAGAGATTTTTTTTGTTTGACTGTTCACATTATTTTCTAAATGTGACCAACATCAGATTCCAGTGTGAACCGGTCACGCTCCTGAACTGACCTGCATGCGCAAATGAACAATAAAGAAGATAGACGTAAAATTAGGACCAATGTCAATCTAGAGTGACGTAAAAGTCGCATGAAAGTCACATGCCTGTTCAGGTCGCATTGCAAAAACAATCAGACCCATATCTGATTTAGGGCCACATATGAAAGTGTCCCTAAATCAGAATTGAAAAGATCAGATTCCATGTGATTTGTGCTGTTGTGAAAGAAATCAGATCTGAGTCACATTATGAGCAAAGATTTGGGCCACTTCACCTGCAGTGTGAACGTAGCCTTACAGCTGGATGGAGGCTGAAGCACAAAGGGAGAGTCTTACCCTTTATGGTAGATACAGAGACAAGGCAGGCGAGCGATGGTGTCTCCCTGGACCAGATCCTCTAGGCATATTGCACATTCTCCTGCATCCTTCGTCAGAACGTCCTCTGGAGAGAGAGAGAGAGAGAGAGGATAACATGAATATCGATACATAATAAGGTGCTCACAGGCATTTTTACTGTCTTTGATAGTAGATGAAGATAAGTATTTGAAACCCTAGACGTTTTCGAGGGCATTCAATTCGATGCATATCAATGCCTACAATGATATACTATATACGATGATATACGTATGACGTATATCGTGCCAGTTAGGCCCGGGTACCTTGTGTATACTGCACCTTGTGTGTACTGTTTACTTTTACTCATAGTATATATTCAGATTCAAATTCTTTATTGCCATATTTATTGTAGGGCATACAGACCCTCATCTGCACCTTTGTTTATTCATTTTTCTCATATTTCTATATTGAGATCAAATTTGATTGCCAATATTTATGCCTTTCTACTATTACCCCGCCCATACCTGTACCTCCCCTCCCCCCTCCCCCATGCTGCCTGGATTTCCCCAAAAGGGGATCAACAAAGGAATAATCTTATCTTACAGTATCTTATCTTATCAGAGAGAGTGCCTCTAAGCGACCAGCAGGGGGAGCTCTCAGTCCACAACCAGACACCCCACTGAGGCCAGGCCCCTCGCTTGTCTTCTAATAATGCACTCCGATAGCACACTCTGCCCGCTGAGGCAGATAGAGAGAGAGACACGGAGAGAGACACAGATATAGTGAGAGAGAGAGGGAGAGAGAGAGAGAGGTGTCTGCAGTCATTCCACCAAGGTACACGTGTCACCCTGTTTCACATTAGCACAGACACTACTACAATATGCAGTTTAAACAGCGTATGTGCAGAGAGAGAGAAGAGTGCAGTGGAACAACTCTCTATCTCTACTCACAACACCTGTTCTTCCACGTGGCTGCATAGCAATAACCCACACAGTTGTATCATACAACGCCAATTCCCACAATGTGATTTGTGGGTAATTACACTTTTCATTTCAGTACACCGTGTATTAGAGGGACAATGTTATTAAGAAGAGGTATTCCACTATAGTGGAATGACTACGGATAGACAGACAGAGCAGCAGTTTTCTGTCATAGGATCCCCACCGCAGTCAAGAACTCACATGGTCATCAAAACATGTCATGTGTCTACGCTACTACATAAGTTATACTAGCCTACTATGCAGGACTAGAGCTATAGACTGTATGACTTCCTCAACATAGGGGCGACAGTGGCTCGGGAGGTAGAGCAGTCATCTGGTAATCCTCGGTTCGATTCCCGCTCCTCCCGGGCAGCGTGTCGAAGTGTCTTTGACCCCCTAATTGCTCCCGATGAGCAGGTTGGCACCGCCACCTTGCATGGTCGCCTCCGCCGTCGGTGTGTGAATGTGTGAGTGAATGGGTAAAAATGTGAGGAACAAATTGTAAAGCGCTTTGGATAAAACTAAATGCACCATTTACCATTTACATCCTGTAGTCTAGCCTTCCGTTATTGCTTTATGTCTAAAGGTTTAGATTGTGTGCTCGTCATTGGCCCAGTTCAGCTCCTGTTTAATCCATTTGGCATCTGACGCTGGAAGTCCTTGAGCCCCCGTTAGCATATATACCTGCTGATGTTGTTGGCCTATATAATTTTCTGCCTATTTACCTCCATGGTCAATGGTAAATGGACTGCATTTATATAGTGCTTTTATCCAAAGCGCTTTACAACGTATGCCTCACTTTCACCCATTCACTCAGACATTCACACACCGATGGTGGAGGCAACCACGCAAAGGTACCAACCAACCTGCTCATCGGGAGTAGTTGGGGGTTAAGTGTAGTCTTGCTCAAGGACACTTTGACGCGCTTCCAGGAGGAGCCGGAATCCAACCGGGAACCTTCTGATTACCAGGCGACCACTCTACTACCTCCTGAGCCACCGTCGCCCCCACATACACCTCCACATTGAAGAAGTAAAGACCACCACACTTCACCAGACACTGCTAACAATCACAGTATCACAGCATGAATAGAGAAAGCCAATAAAAGATAATGACCGATGGCTGATGTCAGCTTCAAAATAACAATAAAGGTGATTAGGTTCAAAATACACCAGGACTCCACATTGAATCAATTAATTCACTTAAGCCATAACACTGCTGTACAAGACGTTCTGGCCGCCTTTGGGTTAATCATTCCTTTCTTCGTTTCTCACTGCCTTTCCATCAAATAAGGGGCTTAAGTAATCAACTACTGGCGCTGCTGGCGCAGTGCTGTTTGAAATGCACATGAGCCATTTAGTCAATAATTCATAATGTATTATGATTCACTCAGCCCTTCAATGTACAGAGCAACGAGCACCGAGCGCCAGCCAGACACGAGCCCATATTCCAACCAGCCAGACACAGGCCCATATTCCATCTGAGAGCAGAGCCGTTCTGTGGAGGTTAACCAAGGGCGAGCAGCGAGCGGTGTAGAATAGAATAGAATAGAAATCCTTTAATAATCCAGAGGGAAACTCGGCACTACAGATCACTCACATTGAACGACGATAAACATTTATGTAGTCAATAGGACTAACATTTTAAATAAGAATAAAATACGGTCCGGGATATACATTTTACATTTAGTCATTTAGCTGAAACATTCTGGTATGTATAGGCCTATACATTCTAAAATCTTAAATATAAACATATACAATATACAGCCAAAAATATACAGAAATACAGTATACAGTCAAATGTACAGTAATATGTGTAAAAATGTTAAGTGTAAACATTTTAAGTGTAAAGTGTCCAGGAAGATTGTGAGACATGTAAAAAAATTTCGCCAGGCTGTACTGTCACCCTGTGCTCAGTGATGCAGTGAGGCACAGTGATGCATTATAGAGTCTAATGGCTGTCGGAATGAAGGACTTCCTGTGCCATTCAGTGTTACATCTAGCTGTAGCTCAGTCTATACTGGTGACATGGAGGCTATGTTCACACTGCAGGAAAGAGTGGCCAAAATATAAATGTTTGCTCATACAGTATGTGACTCAGATCAGATTTTTTGTAGTTAGTAGTAGCTCAGTCTGTACTGGTGATACAGGGACAGTGTAGTTAGTAGTAGCTCAGTCTGTACTGGTGATACGGAGACAGTGTAGTTAGTAGTAGCTCAGTCTGTACTGGTGATACGGGGACAGTGTAGTTAGTAGTAGCTCAGTCTGTACTGGTGATACAGGGACAGCAGGGCCGGACTGGGGAAATAATTCATACTGGGAGATATAGCGCGAAATATAGCCCCAATCAGGCCACTTTTTAAGTGGGGGGTCCCCCACCCGGAAAATTTTAGTTACAAAGACTTAATTTCCTGCATTCTGGTGAATTCTAGTGCATGTGAATCACAAACTAATGAGCCAACAATTGCTTAGTACAATGTACTGTTATGAACCTCAAATAAAACTGTTGTGGCACTAGCAATGGTACTCTCTAATTAGAAATTAGAAAGGGAACAACAACTTAACCCTTGTGTCTGATCAGATTCTTATTTTTTTTGATAACTTTGCAGTGATTATGTTTGTAGCCAATGTGGCAAAGGTGTGTAATCTTTAAATTATCTTGGAATTATTTTGACTCTCTCTTTCATAAATTGTTTATTCAACTTCAGCCCCAATCATAACCACCACATATTGTTTTTTGTAATGTCAGATTTAACAACTCCTTTTGGGAGTGTGCCATCTGCCATTCCATTCGCCGCCTCCACGGTCAATCAGTTGTATCGCCTGGTCCCGCCTCCACCAATCACAAGCGGCCGCACGGCTCCATTGTGTGTGTGTGTGTCCGCGTGAGGGAGAGAGTCAGATAGTTCTCCAACTCTGTAGCAGACAGTGAAATCCTGGTTGTTCCCCACCCACCTGGTTATCTAAAAACGATCGCGCCGCGCCACCGCCACAACTAGAAACAATGGCCTGGCAAAAAAAAAAAATTATAATAAAAGAAAATATATAATATATATAATTCTTTTTTTTTTATATAATTTTTTTTTTATCTGTGCAGGCCAGGCCACCGGGAAAACTCCCGGTGCTCCCGATGGCCAGTCCGGGCCTGAGGGACCGTGTAGTTAGTAGTAGCTCAGTCTGTACTGGTGATACGGGGACAGTGTAGTTAGTAGTAGCTCAGTCTGTACTGGTGATACAGGGACAGTGTAGTTAGTAGTAGCTCAGTCTGTACTGGTGATACAGGGACAGTGTAGTTAGTAGTAGCTCAGTCTGTACTGGTGATACGGGGACAGTGTAGTTAGTAGTAGCTCAGTCTGTACTGGTGATACAGGGACAGTGTAGTTAGTAGTAGCTCAGTCTGTACTGGTGATACAGGGACAGCGTTGGTTATGCTCCCTGCTCTGTGTTTAATAACCATAAGATACAAGATAAGATATTCCTTTGGGCGTCATTGCAGCATGGGGGAGGGGAGGTACAGGCAGGGTAAAAAGGGTAAATGTTTATTGTTGTTCTATTCTTTGCCGCTCGCCCTTGGTATAGAACGACTCTGCTCTCAGATGGAATACGGGCTTGTGTCTGGCTGGTTGGAATATGGGCTTGTGTCTGGCTGGCGCACAAGTGCAGTCTGGGTTCGTTGCTCTGTACATTGAAAGACATTCAATATAGGCAATAAATTAGATCTGAATATAAAGAAATATGAAAAAATATTTAGCTTAAAAAAGAGAGAGAGAGAGAGAGAGAGAGAGAGAGAGAGAGAGAGAGAGAGAGAGAGAGAGAGAGAGAGAAAATATACAGTGAAATGCGCAGCGATTGTGCAATGATACGAGTAATAAGAATAGGATGAGAATAGACTTAGATAGATTTGTGCAATAATACAAGTAATAAAAATAAGACAGGTATAATGTACATAATTTTTACAAAAAGCATGGTAAGACATGCTTAGATCCTGCGATAGTGCAATACACTGTTAGCTACGGATGAGGCACTGGGTCTTATGTACACTACTATACAATGCTATACTATACAATCTACAGTTATATACTCGTACTGGCATCGCGTCCCGCTCTTAAGCCATACCGAGATATACCTCATCTCATGTACCTAGTGTACTCCATCAACGAATAAAAACCAATACACCCAGCACCTGCCAGGCCCCGCCCTACTGACGTACTATATAGTACTAGGCGTGGTCACCACTCACTCTTCCTCTATTTTAGTTTCCATCATAGCGGATGCGTGCACCCTATGCAACTAGTTGATATGAAAAGTTTAGAGAAATTAGGTTGAGTGCTTACCGAAGATTTGCCTACCCCTGAAATCTTCGCGGCATGTTCTGGCGGCGCTCGTATGGGTTCTGCGACTCTGCAGCGGGATGCATTTCGATGCATCTCAGCGTCGAGTTCTGTAGTCTCCTTGTCTTGTTGACAGCAGACAGAGGGACAGCGTGTGAGGTGTAGCTATCGAGCTACCTCGCACAAGGGAGGACTTGCGCCACTAGGCATTATCGCTGGTGTTAGTAAATGCTGCTTGTTGTGAGTTGTATATCTGCGCCAGGGGCAGGATGTTTGGGTAAACGTCCCTCTGAGGTGGACGTTTCCCAGGCTGTCCTGGAGCGCGCTGCTAATACTAAATGCTATAAATGCTGGGTCACTGTTCTACTGTTCCCCGCTGTGGGATGTCACTAGGCATGACAATGCTGGCGTTTGTGATGTGCTCGAGTTGTCCCGAGAGACAACCGAGTTGTGTATTGGCGCAAGCGGCGGGATATCTGGGTAAACGTTGTTGTTTTCCCTGTTATCCTGGAGCGTGCGGCTAACGCTATGCTATATTGGGCTACTGTTTCTGTTCTGTCTCCCTGCTACGGGAATGTCTGTCTATACTACAGTCTTCCCTCCTCTCAACCATTCATGCTGACGGTCAATCGGTGTCTACTGGGGGAGTATTGCGGGGGGGGGCTTTGTTTACCTTTCATGGGTAAATGGGCTGAGGTCTAGGGCTGGTGTGCTGTTGTGAATATTATGAATGAATGCGGGACTGGTTCTCTCTGGTCCGCATCCCCTTAACGTTGTGTGCATGGGCTTGCCCATTCTACAGTATATTCGTGGTGTTAGTTCATTTATTCATTAACCCCTTCATGGTGCACACCACAGTGGAGGTTGCTGGTTGCAACCACCACTGGTGCTCCGTGTTAGCATCAGTCCTTTGCTTTTGACATGTTGAAACAGTGCCCCGCCCGGCCGACACCATGAGGTGGGTCGGCCCGGCGAGTGGCTGGTGGGCTGCTAAAGCCTGTACGCCACGGTATGGAATTGGCAGCGATTAGTAACTGTGTTCGAATTGCTGTTTTTTCTATCAAAAAATGGTGTCTGGTGGCGGGGCCTTGAGGGCCAGCCGACGTCGACACATCGAGCGAGGTTGTTGACGTTATTAGCTTTGACCTAGCCGCAAGCTATAACTGCTCAGGGCTCCCCTCTCCGCAGAGGATCTTGGTCTTCCGCTGGAGCGCGGGCGGTATTTGTCCTAGGCCCCACACCGCCTCACACCGCGCAGCCAGAAGAAGAGAGCATGGCCTCGTCAGCGGCGATGACGAGGCCCTCGACAGGCGGCCATGTTTTCCCCCGCCAGAGGTATCCTGGGCGTTGAATCGACAGGTGTCCACAAGGCCGACAGCCTTGGCGGCCGAGGGATCGGCCATGTTGGATGAGCTCGGCTTGGAATATACAAGCCGTCGCCGTCCTGCCGCGAGCAGCCCGCTCTCCGATCACTCCCTCCCCCAACACCAGCAGAAAAGGGGCTCTGATTGTTTCCTTTGGCTGCGGGCCGCGTGCCTTCGTTGAAGCTTCTCATGGGGACAGGGGCTGACACCCAGTTGATGGCTGAGCCTGGGTCTGTCCGTGAGAATGTTGTGCTGTCAAGCGGCTCCCACACCATAAGCTGTGTTTGGTTGAGCCTGGTGTTACATCTGTCAATTATAAGTGTTGTCAGCAGGGGGGCTCGAAACCTTTTTGAGGCACACAGTGCGGGCTTCCCCGACCTCGCCTTCGCCAGGCCAGGTATCATGTTGGTGCCTCCCACTCCTGAAAGATTGGCAGTGGTCTCGCAGGCGCGCGTGATTTGGGTGGTAGTAATATCACTGCAGGGCTACGGTGTGTAGGAACTCATGGGGGCCTCACACCTTGCATGTCCGGCTGCAGAACAACTCCTCAGCATGTTCTGGAGGGGTGTTCAGTGGGGGTGCTTTTGTCACCTAGACTGATGTCAGCTTCCCCCGTATCAAACTGGCCCTTTCTGTCGGGGTCCCCCTTTGGGTGCGATTGCCTCGTGGGTAGTGTCAGGGTCAGATGTCCCGACACGTAATGCTCTGCTCGCACGGGTCCAGGGTTGGCTACGCACAGCGGGTGGGACCGGGCCGCCTATCTACAGTTCCTAGCGGACCTGTGCCACATAGCGGCGGGTGCGTTGGGAGTGTCATCACATATGGCTACAGCATTACCATATGTCGAGGTGGATGGAGAGAATGCTGAGGCGGGGTCTTGTTACACAACCCCACCCGTTTTCGGGTTTGGTACAGACCCTATTGTCAGGGTCACCAGCAGTGACAGCTCTGGTCAACGAGATCCAATCTCTGTGGATGAAGCAAGCCATCGTCGTGGCGTTTTCCTCCCGGTGTTCTCTGGTGCCTGAGAAATCGGGAGGGGGGGTGTCAGACCCATGCTGGACCTGTCCCATGGGAAGGTTCAGCATTTTTTGGATCGTCTCCTACCTGTTGAACACTGTCAGGTGGGGGTCTGGTTCTCCTCCATAGACCTGTAGGATGCGTATTCGCATCCCCGATCTTCCATCCTAGGGCTTACCTACGCTTCCTTTGCAGGGTTAGCGTATGAGTACCAGAGGCTGCTGTTCGGCTTTTCTCTGGCTTCCCGCATTTTCACCAAGTGCGTGGAGGCCGCACTGGGGCCTCTGCGTCATCAGGGGTTACGAAGTGTATTCTGCCCTGACGACGTTCTGGTCCTTGGCGGTCAAGGTGGATCGTCAGGTCTCGTACCAGGCAGGTTCCTACCAGCCTGGGGTTTGCTGTAGACTGGAAGTAGAGTACTCCTCTTCCCAGTCAACGGGTGGAGTGCTATGGGCATCCCTCTCAGAGCATGTTGTCGACATGCTCGGGAGGTTCCGTCCTAGGACGGTTACGGCTCTGTCCGTGATACGCCTGCTCGGTATGATGGCATCTGCTCATTCCGTGGTCCCTCTTGGCCTCCTCTTTACCCCAGGAGGGGGTTACGGAGGTGGGTTTTCCAGTATGGAAATAGACCCGGTGAGAGGCAAGTGGAAGCGGCTAAGGTTCCCGTGTCAGTACTGGGGGACCTCGCCCCTGGGGAGGGCCTGGGGTCCTCACCAGGGGGGTCCCCATGGGCAGTAGGCTGTCACACGTCACGTTTTTCACCGACGCCTCCCTCGCTGGAGACGCGTCGGGCCAACGCAGTAGGGGGCAGCTGGCAAGCCATGCTGCCCGGTCTGCGCTACGTTCAATGTGTTGGTATTGAAAGCGGTCCTTCTGGTCCTCAAACGGTGTTGATCAGGACGGACAATACGACATCAGTGTCGTATATCGACAGACGGGGAGGAGTACGCTCCCCCCGTCTGCACCGGGCGGCTGGCTATGGGCGTTCTCCATCTGCGCGGCCTGAGGGCTCTCCACATCCCCGGCAGGGTGAATGTGGGTACAGGTGTAATGTCGCGGGGCGGTCCTCACCCTGACGGGTGGGGATTACGTCCGGACATAGTCAGGCAGGTCTGGGACCGATGCCGTGCCGCCTGGGATTCTTTCCCCCATACATCTGTTAGGTCAGTTGTTGGCGCGGGTACGTTGAGGAGCGCAGGTCCTTGATCCTGATTGCACCGGACCGGGGCGCAGCTGTGTGGTTCCCGGTCCTGATCCAGCTCTTGGTATCCCGTCATGGCCTGTTCCTTGGTCATTGCGGGCCCTCTCTCAAGCGCACCGGTCTCTGTGTTAGTTCCCTGTGCTGGGCCAGCTGCTGGTGGGTTGGCTGGTGAGAGGGTGAGTCTGGAGAGGATGGATCCTTCTGTGGTTGGTACCATCCGGAACGCGCATGCTCCCTCCACTATCGCGGGTTACGCGGGTAGGTGGCGTATTTTCCAAGAGTGGTGTAAGGCCACCCTCTTGTGAAGCGTTTCCTGCTTGGCGTTCGACGCCTTAAGCCGGTGAAACGCTCTTTGGCTCCGAGCTGGGATCTTCAATTGGTCCTCGGTCGGTTGTCCTTGGACCCGTTTGAGCCTCTTGAGCAAGCGCTGTTGGAACGGCTGTCGTTCAAGACTGCGTTCTTGCTGGCCATCACCTCCACTAAACGCGTGGGTGTGCTTTGTGCTCTCTCGGTACGGCCAGAGTGCCTGTCTTTTCGTTCCGATAGCGGTGCCACTCTGCGGCCTAATCCAGCCTTCATGCCTAAAAATATCCGGAGTGCTTTCCGCTCCAGGGATATTATGGTTCAGGCGTTTCATCCGCCTCCTCACGCTAGTGAGTTGGAGGCGGGCCTTCACCTGTCATGTCCGGTCCGGGCTTTGGGGGTTACCTCAGCCGTACTCAGGGCCTCAGGGCTACCGATCAGCTCTTTGTCTGTTACGGTGGCTCTCGTGCTGGTAAGGCACTGTCGAAACAGCGCCTGTCCCATTGGTTGTGCGAGGGCATTGCCCTTTGCTACACGTTGGCTGGGCTGGCTCCCCCTGAGGGCGTCAGGGCGCACTCCACTCGTGGGGTGGCGGCCTCTGCCGCTCTCCTGGGTGGGGCCTCGGTGGAGGACATCTGTGCTGCGGCTTCATGGTCCTCACCGGGTCCCTTCGTAAGGTTTTACCTCATGGACATGACCGGGGGTTCTGTCTCCCAGGCCGTTCTGAGGTCTGTGACCTCTCCTGCTTCCCGTCCTTTGGTGGGGTAGCAGGCGTGTGTGGGTGTGGGCCACAATGTGTTGTGTCACACGTGGTTCCGCCTGTGCTGTGCGTTCAAGGGGTTCTAGTTCCCTCTTGTTCGCACTCGGGTGGAGTTGACTGCCGCACCCTCTTCATTATGTGGGCTTCACTGATGTGGGCTTACGGGTCCTCAGGGGGTGCATTTGTCGGGCCTCGCGTCCGCTCTACCCCATATCTCGGTATGGCTTAAGAGCGGGACGCGATGCCAGTACGAGTATATAACGATAGGTTATGTATATAACCTAGTTATATGAGTACTGGCTAAGCGTCCCGCTCTTAGCGTGCCCTGAGTTCCCTTGGGGAAACTTTTCTTTGGAAACGATTTTCCGAGGAAGAGTGAGTGGTGACCACGCCTAGTACTATATAGTACGTCAGTAGGGCGGGGCCTGGCAGGTGCTGGGTGTATTGGTTTTTATTCGTTGATGGAGTACACTAGGTACATGAGATGAGGTATATCTCGGTATGGCTTAAGAGCGGGACGCTTAGCCAGTACTCATATAACTAGGTTATATACATAACCTATCGTTGTACTATGTGTCCTTATGCTAGCTTGCTATATCCATCTGTTTACTATACAAGAACCACTCCCGTTCTTGTATCAGAGAGAGAGAGAGAGAGAGGGAGACACAGAGAGCAAGAGAGAGAAGAGAGGAGAGAGAGACACACAGAGAGAGGGAGACAGAGAAGAGAACAGAGGAGAGGAGAGGAGAGGAGAGGAGAGGAGAGGAGAGGAGAGGATTCCTCCTCCAGCACCAGGCCTGCTGCTCCTCTCTGTCACCACAGGGACTCCTCAGCTGACTCAGATAACACAGCAAGGAACTAAACAAAGACCCATGCTTCAAAGCCACAGGTGTGTGTATATGTGTGAGTGAGTTAGTGTGTGTGTGTTTGTTTGTGTATGTGTGTAGTCTGTGTACAGAATGTGTCTGTTGGTGTGTGGTTGTGAATATGTGACTGTGTGTGTTTATGAGGTAGGAGGGCATGTTCACTGCTCAGATGTCTGACATGTGGGAGATCAGAGGGGTGAGGTGAGGTGTGTGTGGGGGAGGTGACGGCGGGGGGTGAGGGCAGGGGGGGTGAGGTGGGTGAGGTGAGGGCAGGGGCCCCTGGAAGCTCCACAGGGAACATGCCAGAGGTTCTGCAGGCCCGACCCAAACACACATGTTCTGGTTCCACTTGTTGTCAGGCAGCCTGATCTCGCTTAAGATATGTAAATAAAGTACTTATCGACCACGTGAAAAAGGTAAAAGTAAGTAATATATTACATATTCTAATAGTTTTTTATTTTACTTTGACTTTTTAGAATACGTTTGAGTTCCCTTGCTGGGGAACAAACCCGGGACGCTGGCTTGAGAGGCAAGTGCCTTTACCTCAAGACTATACTTTTCTGATAGCCTCGCCCAAACCATAACCCTGACCTTAACCACACTGTTACCTTAAACTAAACTTAACCCTAACCACACTGTTACCTTAAACTAACCTTAACCCTAACCTTCTATCTTAAACATAACTGTTAAACAAACTATCATCATAGTATTGCTGTGTTAGTATCAGGGTGGGTGGGTGTCTTACACCGCTTCCTGACAGGCAGCGAGCGAGCGAACTGGAGACGAAATCGCGCGCGACACTGTCCTGATATGAGGCGGCGCGTGTCCGAGTGTGTCTGTGTGTGTTACCTGGAAGCACAGGGGCAAAGCAGCCTGCGATTCTCGACCAATAAAAAGTGTTTAGGGGCGGGACTCGGCCGCGTAATTCACTCAACTAGAGTAGAGACACAGCGAGCAAATATTTGAGGGGGGAACGACATCGCTGCTAAGTTCGCTGTCGCTCGCGGCAGGTCAGGATAGTCTGATTGAAATCACTTTTTCTCGCTCACGTCGCTCTATGTCAGGACGGGGTGTTAGGCCATGGTTACACTGGGGAAAAACAGCAACGTTGTATTTTCGAATGATTTCGTTTGCATGTCCAAGTTAAAAGGCAACAGCGTTTTAGCTGGCATTTAGCTGGCATTTTGTTTTGGACTTTCGCCGATACTAAATGTAAATATATTACTTATGGCTATAACATACAACGTACATTATGTAAATGTACCTAGTCCCCCTTTTTTTTTTTTTTAAACCGTGTTGTAGTGTGACTTCGTGAGGGGCTTTGGCTAAACCACACCATCAGATTATGATTGTTTCGAGGAAATTAAATATCATTTAATTGAGCCCACTCAGAAGTCCTTAACACTTTGATTACCGGCGATGCGGTGCGCCTTACCGCCGTTGAATGCCAGCACCCACTTCAATGATAGCGTTGTGAACGCATAATCTCTGTCTTAAATTATGGCTATGTGTCTAATCTGCCCGTCGTTTATCAATGACTTGTGTGCAGTCAACATTGTCGAGACGGATTGTTTTTTAATCGGTTCATTTCCGTTTTATAGCATTTTGAAAAGCCCTCGTTTTTCAGGAAAATATATAGATTCCGTGATAAACAGCATTTACTGGAATATTCTGGCATACACAAAAAACGTTGTCATTTTTCGGCCTATTTATGAATCGTTTTCAAATAAACGCTAGATTATCGATAGTATATGTGTACTTATGCACGCTATAGAAGCAATCTGAGAAATATATTCTCTCATTTCCTGATCAGCGCGCACACACACACACACATAGGGCACACGTTGATATATAGGTCAAAATAAACTGGTAAAATAAATTGCTTACCTCATATCAGATGTTCTCCAAAAAGATTATTCCAATTCCTGATCGCCATTCCAAATATCGACCGCGTTTATTGATTCAGCGTTGGGTACTGGAAATACATAATCCACGCTGTTCTGAGGGTCGGCGAAGACTTGGATCTCTTCAGATGCCCCCCCCCCCCCATCAGTCCAATGGGGTGCACAGGGAGAGACGATAGGGGGCGGTATTTTCCCAATTGAGCTCAGAGAGAGTCTGCAACACTAGCGTGAGGCTCGATTGATGAAATATGAATTCAAATCACTAATAAAAAAGAATACGACAAACAAACGCTATATGTCGTTGGCACTCAACTGGCGGCATGAACTAACGACAAATCGCGTCCCTGGCACTCAAAGTGTTAAGAGGTACGATCTGACGGAGTTAAACCCTGCTGGCCACGCAGCTTTGGTTTCCACATTGTTAAAAGGGCCAATTCTTCCTTCAATCCAGACAATTAGAATCCACACAAGAGACTCTTTGTTTAATCTGTAACTAAGATCCAACGGAAACCTGAGCAATGCTGAAAGCAACTGGAGAGAGAGAGAGAAAGAGAGAGACAGACAGAAGGGGAGCTATAGAGAGGGAGAGACAGCAAAGGAGTGAGTAGAGAGATAGAGAGATAGAGAGAGAGTGTGAAAGTGAACGTTTGTAGACACTACATGAAATCATGGTTAACCTGAAATGACTAGACAAAGGGACGAATGGATATAATGAGAGAAAGAAACACAGAGAGAGAGCGAGAGAGAGAGCGAGGTGTACAATGATAGAGCAAGAGGAGCCATGTTGTGTAATGAGAGGCACTTACCTACTCTTACTAGTTACACTACTGGTCAGTATGACTTACTACCATAATGTCTTTATACCTGGATCACTGTACATATTAATACTACAACTCTGTACATCTGATTAGCAATATTATTCAGTAGTACTAATTTATTTACTTATACCCAGTTTAATCACCTGTATATTACTATTGCACTTTACTGTTACATGTGCACTCTGGTTGGATGCCAACTTATTTTCATTGTACTGTACTTGTGCTGTATAATGACAATACATTTGAATCTAATCTAATCTAATCAGTATGTTAGTGGTGCAGGTGCTCCGTCTACACATGTCAAACATGTGTTTTTGTGTCACCGCTGTCGGACCTTGTGGCTCAGGAGGTACAGCAGTCGTCTGGGAATCCAGAGATTCACGGTTCGATTCCCGCTCCTCCCGGGCAACGTGTTGAAGTGTCCTTGAGCAAGACACTTCACCCCTAACTGCTCCCGATGAGCAGGTTGGCACCTTGCATGGTTGCCTCTGCCATCGGTGTGTGAATGTGTGAGTGAGTGGGTAAAATGTGAGGAACAAATAGTAAAGCGCTTTGGATGTGCTAAATAAATGCAGCCATTTACCATTTACCTCCGAAAGAGTGCTATAGGATTGTAAAACCTAAAAAAAGATAAACCAATTTTTTCAATAAACCACGACAACTAGCAAAACTGGAAATACAAGGTTTTCACCCTACAGAAGTAGTATGTGCGTGTGTTTTATGTGTACATGTGTGTGTGTGTGTGTGTGTGTGAGTGTGTGTTTGTGTGTCTGCACATTGCATATGAGTCTGCAATGACCGCCAGTCATTCTCCCTCAGCTATGCGTGGTATGCGTCTGGGTCTACTCTACAGTGGATGTCAGAGCACACACCATTACACACCATCACCTGCGGCACAAACACAGAGCCATTAGAACTGGCCTTACATAACATTGGATTAACCCACAAACCCATGCAAAGCCTGTTATTACATACCACATGGCATCCAGCTCAGCTGATGGTGAAAACATTATCTGTCTGTGCACAGAGACCCAGTCAGTCAGTCAGTCAGTCAGTCAGTCAGTCAGTCAGTCAGTCAGTCAGTCAGTCAGTCAGTCAGTCAGTCAGTCAGTCAGTCAGTCAGTCAGTCAGTCAGTCAGTCAGTCAGTCAGTCAGTCAGTCAGTCAGTCAGTCAGTCAGTCAGTCAGTCAGTCAGTCAGTCAGTCAGTCAGTCAGTCAGTCAGTCAGTCAGTCAGTCAGTCAGTCAGTTAACTAAGTGAGAGAGGAGAGATAGCAACAGAAAGAGGGAGACAGAGATTGACAGACAAAGAGAGAGAGAGAGAGAGAGAGTGGGAGAGAGAGAGATTGACAGCCAGAGACACACACACACACACACACACACACACACACACACACACACACACACACACACACACACACACACACACACACACACACACACACACACACACACACACACACACACACACACACACACACACACACACACACACACACACACACACACACACACACACACACACACACACACACACACACACTTTTGAACTGTTTATTTATGTCCACATGAACAGAAGTACAAGGAGGCCTCATACAAAGGACATAAACAATGCGAGTGCAGTCAGAAAATTATGAAAGAACAGTCAGGTACAAGGTGCATGGACGGCAGAATCATGGGAAAAGGTAACAGCGCCTCCTCCAAATTGAGCGGCTTCCTATAATTGCTGATACTGAGCAGTACCTGGCTAACTGCTTGGCCTTCCTTTTGGGGAGACCGGCTATTTGTAGGCCCCTCACAACCAACTTGTGCACATGCCCTAGGCTGCCAAAGATAAAAACTAGGAGTTTACATCTGTAGCCTAGCTGTGAGATGGTCTGCTGTAGCTGTTGGTATTTCAGAATTTTGGTTAGGAAGGCTTCTTCTAAGCTGTAGTCAAAAGTACAGTCAACCTCAAGAATGGACACCTCCCTAAGGTGTTCATTTACCACAAATACATCAGGGGTGTTTAACTAGAGAACATGGAATCATCATTGCACAGGTTGAACATGCTTGGCTTCACAGTAGAATGCTTAAACAGCATGATGGAGGACCTACAAATAAGAGTGATATCTTTCGCTATCAAATCTACTATTCTGTCATGCCTACTTATGTAGAGGCCCCTGTATACATGGCAACCATTTAAGATGTGCGACATGGTTTCAGCTATTTGGTTATTGTCATGATGAATACAGTGAGGAGCATGACTGCCTGGAAACCAGATGGAGAGATTCAGTTTAGATGGTAAGACCTGTAATCTCGCTTTCAGAGTAAAGATAACAATGCACTCATCTATGGCAACATTTTTGAACACAGAGTGAGAGACACACACACACACACACACACACACACACACACACACACACACACACACACACACACACACACACACATAACATAACATCTCTCTCTGGTATGCTAATCGATAATCAACACTTCTTTTCTGTAGGAGTCGCTGTTTACAACGACCAGGACCCACCCTCGCCGGCTTCCCACCCGCTAACACTGCCAATTGTGTTAGTATGGGTATGTTTGTGAGGGACAATGTGGGGACACCCCCCCCAGTGCAGCCCCCTCCCCTTTTTTTGTTGGTGGACTGTCCCTGTCGCCTCCTTCAAGGCTCATCCAACACTGTCCTCATTAAAATGACCACAAGCCTAATATGTTTTTCCCTTATTCATATTTTCTTTTTTTCCCCTTTTGTCTCTAATGGGTGTTAAGTACTCAAAATAAATAAAATTACCACCCAGACTTACTATCACTTATGATTATAGGTCTGGACCCCCAGTCTTATCACACGCGCGCGCACGCACGCACGCACGCACGCACGCACGCACGCACGCACGCACGCACGCACGCACGCACGCACGCACGCACGCACGCACGCACACACACACACACACACACACACACACACACACACACACACACACACACACACACACACACACACACACACACACACACACACACACACACACACACACACACACACACACACACACACACACACACACACACACACACACACACACACACACACACACACACACACACACACACACACACACACACACACACACACACACACACACACACACACACAGCTCTCCCCCCTCTCTCTTACTCTGCCCCCCACAGATTCTGGACTAACCCCCTCTGACACACAAAGTAAAGTGTCTGTGTCACACACACTGCCACTTTACTTTACTGCCATTAATTAGTTTATTTATTTAGTGTACATCATATTAGTTTACTGCCATATCCATCATCTCACTGCCACTTTACTGCCATTATTGTATTATTGTATTTTACTGCCATTATTTATTATTCATACTTACTATCTACCACTGCTGCTAAAAGTGTTGCACTAAGTTCTCGTTTACCTCTATTTACATTCACTCATACATTAACTTTTTTTTAGCTACTGTCTACATTGCATATAGTCCTGCTGTCCATATGTTACTTTATAGTGTACTATGTTACTTTATGTTTATAGTGTACTATATGTTACTTTATGTTTATATTAGATCTTGTTCTTTTATATACACCGTGGGAAGGGGGAAATGCAATTTAATTTATCTGTATGTCTTGCACATTACGAGAGGTGACAATAAAGCTGACTTTGACTTTTGACTAACAAAAGTAACTCACCAAAACAACTCACAAGTCCAGGGATTCACACTGGCACTACTGCAGTGATGAGAGCAGGAACAGTAATGGCACAATAATAAAGTACAGAATACAATTATCTTCCACCTGCACTGATTTGTGCGGGGGGGGGGGGGGGGGGGGGGGGGTGGTTACCGGTTACAGGTTACATGAACGGCTACTCGCATCTTATTTATTGTTATCATTAGTTTTCAATCTAAACCCTTTGGGATTGCTTTCCCCTTTTCAAACTTGGACCAAGCGCTATTCTCTCGTGCTGAGCAGCGGAGATACTGTAACAGCAGCGTGTGGAACTGATCTGATCCGTAGCGCGTGTGTATCCCTTGGGTTCGTTGCGCCAGGCTCGAACGGATCCTCCGCGCGCAACAGCGTTGAGACTTGTTGTCATGTCGCCTGGATGCCCAGGATGCGGTGTCACTCGCCCTCAGATACTAGTAACGCTACCGCGACGCATAGAGGTTCTTCACATTGGCTGGGGGGGGAGGGGGGGGGGGGCGTTACAGCGGATGACAACCAATCATGCGGGACATGGTCTCAATTTGCATGACGCGTGAAAAGAGACAGAAATGCTGTGCAATCACGCGCAATGCGTGACCCTAACTACTACGCAGAAGGACAGAGAGGCAGAGAGACAGGAAGACAGGGAGACAGAGAGACCGAGAGGCAGAGAGACAGAGACAGAGAGACAGAGAGACCGAGAGGCAGAGAGACAGGAAGACAGGGAGACAGAGAGACAGAGAGACAGGAAGACAGAGAGACAGAGAGACAGAGAGGCAGAGAGACAGGAAGACAGAGAGGCAGAGAGACAGGAAGACAGAGAGACAGAGAGACAGGGAGATAGAAGGACAGAGAGTGCTGTGCTGTATCTGTGCCACCAGGACCGCTAAGAGCTGGTAGAGAGTGACGCAACCTTTAAGCCTGTGGCACTGGCTGCAGCAGTTGGGCTAAAGACAAGGCCAACAGGAGCTCAGTGTACATGGCAGCTGCTCTGTGTGTGTGTGTTGTGTGTTGTGTGTGTGTGTGTGTGTGTGTGAGTGAAAGAGTGAAAGAGAGAGATAGATAGAGAGACTAACCAGACCCAGAGTCTCATTACAATCCACGGACACCAGAATAGCCTGTCGCTGCATAGCTTTATATTTACAGACTGGCTGAGTATGTGTGTGTGTGTGGTAAACAGAGCCCTGGTGGTACACGACACTGGAGCAGTGTGTGTGTGAGAGAGAGAGAGAGAGAGAGAGGGAAGGTGTATGTGTGTGTGTGAGAGAGAGTGAGAGAGAGAGAGGGAAGGTGTATGTGTGTGTGTGAGAGAGTGAGTGAGATATATAGAGAGGGAGAGAGAGAGGGAGAGAGATGAGTGTGTGTGTGAGTGTGTGTGTGTGTGTGTGTGTGTGTAAGTGAGATACAGTATAGAGAGGGTGTGTGTGTGTGTGTGAAAGAGAGAGGAAGAGAGTGTGTGTGTGTGTGTGTGTGTGTGTGAGGGAGAGAGTGTGTGTGTGTGTGTGTGTGTGTGTGTGTGTGTGTGTGTGTGTGTGTGTGTGTGTGTGTGTGTGTGTGTGTGTGTGTGTGTGTGTGTGTGTGTGTGTGTGTGTGTAAGTGAGATACAGTATAGAGAGGGTGTGTGTGTGTGTGTGAAAGAGAGAGGAAGAGAGTGTGTGTGTGTGTGTGTGAGGGAGAGAGAGAGTGTGTGGTCAGTTAAATCAGTAGGGTAGTTCTGTTCAGGATTTATGACATCCTCTCAGTGACCTTGACAAGGTCAGAGTGGGGAGGGGGAGGGTGATTCAGAGAGGAAGCAGGGAGGGGGTGTAAAACATGACCTGTACAGTACAGTGCAGTACAGCACAGTACAATACAGTACAGCACAATACAGTACAGTACAGCATAGTTATAGTATAGTATAGCACAGTACAGCACAGCACTGCACAGTACAGTACAGCACAGTACAGTACAGCAGGGGTTCCCAAAGTTTTCAGGCCGCGACCCCCGAAATAACGGTGTCAGAGAGCCCGACCCCCACTATTATAGGAGATAATTAAAAAAAATTATAAATGGAAATGTATGGTTGAAACACGCAAACGTTCAAACGCACACACACTAATAAGCATTGAAGGCTTTTAACCAGGGCCGGACTGGGGACATCATTTAGGCCAGGAAATATAGTGCGAAATATAGCCCCAGTCAGGCCACTTTTTAAGCTGGGGGTCTGGGGGTCCCCCACCAGTAAATGTTTTGTTACAAAGACTTAATTTTTTTTATTTGTACTCTTTAAATGCCAGTGTTTGTGATGGCATCACAAATTATTGTTAAAAAACAGGCTAGCATATATATGTATGATTAGTAGGGGTGCACCGATGTATCGGTCGGGTATCAGTATCGGCCGATAAGTGCCTTGTTGACTGCAATCGGCCTTGTTGACTGCAATCGGCCTATCGGCCGATAAGCTCGAATGTGCCGATGGCAGTAGCCGATAAATTCAGTCGCGTCCTGCCAACGGCGTCGCGTCCAGTCCACTGTCCCCCACACACACACACAAGCTACTGCATCAAAGTTACTACTAAATATTCAACATTCTCTTTTGAGACTCCGCTTCAGACTCTTATCATTTGGCACTAAAAGCTAAACATTGTCACCGATATGGCTGTCCGCAACATGTCATTAATTGTGTACGCGAGGTGGTCGCTCAGTGACGACGCTAACATGAGCTAGGTTAGCTAGCATGAGCTACCGGCAGATGGAAGACTAACGTTACTGGTGAAAATGTGATTTACGTTGGAATACTCCTTTGCCAACTTGCTGTACTTTGCTTGCAGGTCTGCAGCCATTATTGCTGGATTATGAATAGCCCCAACTTTAGCCAACGTAACGTTATGGCTAAACCTTTAACATTAGTTAACGCTAGCTTTCGGTTAGCTGTTCAATGCTAATAACACAACCAAGGGAACCCATCAGAGCTCCCCATCAACACCGCTCTGTCGGGAGGATGGCATTTAAGAAAGTATCTGCTGTTAAAATGACACAAACATTCGTTTTGTGGCATTAACGTTATATAGTTAGTGTCCGCAACATGTCATTAATTGTGTACGCGAGGTGGTCGCTCAGTGACGACGCTAACATGAGCTAGGTTAGCTAGCATGAGCTACCGGGAGGCAGAAGACTAACGTTACTGGTGAAAATGTGATTTACGTTGGAATACTCCTTTGCCAACTTGCTGTACTTTGCTTGCAGGTCTGCAGCCATTATGAATAGCCCCAACTTTAGCCAACGTAACGTTATGGCTAAACCTTTAACATTAGTTAACGCTAGCTTTCGGTTAGCTGTTCAATGCTAATAACACAACCAAGGGAACCCATCAGAGCTCCCCATCAACACTGCTCTGTCGGGAGGATGGCATTTAAGAAAGTATCTGCTGTTAAAATGACACAAACATTCGTTTTGTGGCATTAACGTTATATAGTTAGTGTTACACGTTCAATTACATCAGCATAGTATTTACCCGAAGATAGCAAGCAAGCAAGCAAGGCATTACTCCGTTCAGTTCCATTCCGTTGCTCATTCCGTACCCAACTACCCATTCTGCAATCTGTTAATAAAGTTTTCAACCAGACAAATGTATAGAAAGGCTTTGTTTTATTATAACATTTGTTGCAGTAAAATCATTGTGTCTCGTTTGGCCATCCTCTGGAGCGCACTGGTCGGCGGGCACTGCCGGGCAGCTAACGTATTAGCTTGTTGTGGTTCTGACTCGCAAGCAGATCAATGGCGGCATGCCCCGAAGTAGAAAATGAATAAACGCTTGCCGATTGGTGGTAAGAACAGCAGGAGGTGGGTGCTAGCGGTGTGGCGTAATTGGCCGAATCGACTGTCAATCAAAATGGTTCCATTGCATTGGTTGAAAGCTCTGGTTGAGAGAATAGTATCCCTCTGCAGGCCGCCAGACGATACTGGGAGAGGGTAGTGATACATGGCATGGTGGAATTAATACCATAAACATATTTCTTGATGTTTCCTTTTTTTAAGTAAGTAAAGAGGCCTACAAATACAAACATACACATACAAATATACAGTAGTTTCATTAAAAAAAATGTAAAATTAAAAAATTAAAAAAATTAAAATATTAAAAAAAATTACAAATACTTATTTTTTGCCACAAGTATCGGTATCGGTATCGGCCGATTGTGTTAGTTGAACAATTGGTATCGGTATCGGTGGCCAATTTTCATATCGGTGCATCCCTAATGATTAGCAACAACACTGATTTTGATGGATTTTCAGTTTTTTTGTAATGTCAGATTGAAAATAATACAACTTCAACCCTGATCATAACACCACATATTCATTTTATAATTCTAACCCTTTAAATGCCAGTGTGTGTGATGGCATATATTTGCAATATATCAAATGCAAAGTAGATTTTTCTGGGGGGATTATTACAGGCTAGCATGTGTCAATGATTAGCAACAACACTGATTTTGATGGATTTTTTGTTTTTTGTAAGGGCCCCGTCCTCCACCAATCACATGCGGCTCCCTTTGTGTGTGTGTCAGCAAGAGAGAGAGAGAGATAGTTCTCCAACTTGTGTGAGTTGCAGTGATCTCCTGGTTGTTCCCCACCTAGGCTATCTAACTATTGCGCCGCTGCAACTAGAAACACTGGCCTGGCCAGTTCAGTGGCCTGATTGCATAAAAAAATAAATATATATATATATTTTTTTGGAAATCTTTTTTTGTATTATTATTATTTTTGTATCATCTGGCGACCCCCCCATTTATCTGTTTCACCTAACAACACTATTGCTCCGTGATCATAGCCATCCATCTCTAAAGCTAACCACTATTTGTAAAAGCCACAACCACGTTACCATTATGTAATAATGTAAATCATTGTGTCGTTGTACATATTGTGTATACACCGTTAGAAGCTAACGTAGCTTAGCTTGGTAGCTATTGTTGTGCTAACGCCATACCCCGACACCCAGCTTGTTAGCCAGCATGAATGCCCGATTTTGTATACCCTTGTCCTCACAAGTATTCTGCCAGGGAACTTATGGACATGACAATAGTAGTAGTTATAAGGTGTTTGATCATTGTGTCGTTGTACATATTGTGTATACACCGTTAGAAGCGAACGATAGCTATGAGCTAACTAACGCTACAAGCTCAAACACCCTACAACCACCACTATTGTCGCGTCCACAAGCTCCCCCGGCAGAACACCCGCGAGGACAAAGGCACACAAAGAGGAGAGAACCACCCCAAATCGGGCACTCATGCCGGACAACAAGCGGCCTGCGTCTATGCCTTCTACATCGGGCATTCATGCTGGCTAACAAGCTGGGTGTCGGGGTATGGCGTTAGCACAACAATAGCTACCAAGCTAAGCTACGTTAGCTTCTAACGGTGTATACACAATATGTACAACGACACAATGATTTACATTATTACATATGGTAACGTGGTTGTGGCTTTTACAAATAGTGGTTAGCTTTAGAGATGGATGGCTATGATCACGGAGCAATAGTGTTGTTAGGTGAAACAGATACATTTTCATTCATCACTCGGCTAGTAGTAGCAAGGGTCTCTGCCTGCCACTAGCTGTGTGTGACTCTCAGCCATAAGGGGGGCGTGCTAGCGTAGGGTCACGTGGGCTTAGTGGCCAATCAGAGGAACCCGGAAACTGAACAGCGTTGTAGAAGGCATAGACGCGCCCCGGAGAGAGAGAGCTGCATCACCTTTCAAGCCCATTGGCGCACAACAAAGGTTGATGAGTTCATTTAGCTTTTTCTTTTTTTATTAACTCATTCCCCCACAACGACGAGTATACTCGTTATTGGCCGCCAATCGTTGGACGCCAACAACAAGTATACTCGTTATTTGATCGTTATTTCTTTTATACGCTATTTCCATTCATAAATCACCCAGGAAGGCTGGCTCTTGACTTGACTTGACTTGTTACCATAGGGAATCAGTCTGAGATCGCAAAAGTCCAATACCGCTGCATGGTGGTATGCGGCCGATGTTGCACTCCCTTTGAGACTCTGGGCTAGATCCACAAAGAATGGATTGCACGGAGCAAGTTGCACCCTTACTTACAATTCATTATTAATTGAAAATGGGGGACCCTTATGTAAACAAGAGGAAAGTCTTTCGCTGGTCTGCATCCCCTTAACAATTGTGTGTATTGAGCCGTACTGTATTGTACCCATTCTGCAATCTGTTAATACAATTTTCATTCAATCAATCACCGTGCAGATTGATTGATTGAATGAAAATTTGATTGCAACAGATTGCAGAATGGGTACAATACAGTACGGCTCAATACACACTTGTTAATGGGATGCAGACCAGAGAAACATAAATCGGCGCCTATGGAGACGACAACCTGATTTAATATCTTTAGAAAATCTGTTGTATACTCATCTGGTTATTTAGTATAACATATAATAATGAGGAGACACGAGACACGGGTAAATTCCAGTTGACAGCTCTTTAGTGGAAAACTCAACCCAGGTGATTACAATGACGGCAGTACTTATTAGCAGGGGGCGTGACGGTATCTAATAAGGGGCAAACTTAGAATGTCAATACACAACATATCCCTCCCCCTTAACTTTGAAGGTTCCCCTAAAAAGTAAGTACTTAAACATTAACAAAAAACACTAAGTGTCACTGTGGTTTGGTATTCCTCATTCTATAATTAACTTAACAAATCGTTTTTAAACTTAAACTTTCATTGGCTAGTAACCTTTGCCTGAACTAGGGAAAGAGGGTAGACTACCTCAATTCCCAGACTGAACCCTGGGGATTATTTTGCCCCAATTGTAAGGGTTAGTCTATCAGGAGGGCGTCTGACTCTACTGGGGTAACGACCTGTAGGCAAGTCAGTTTCATTGTCTTTTGGGGAGGACTGTAGGAGTCCGGGTCTGGGAGAAGTGATGGCTGGGATAGGCCTAGGTGTGCCTGGGACAGGGGCCACTCTTGCAGGTTGCATCTGGGGCTCTTCTGGTGATGAATGCTGCTCCTGGTAGGTCTCCTGCTCTGGAACAAAGGATGGCGGCTGAGGTGAGTCATCATGGAAACCAGCCGTGTGGAGCAGTTGATCGATGCGTCTTCTCCAGATGAGATTATCCCTGATTTCTACTGTATATGACACAGGACCTGTTTTTGCAACAACTGTTGCAGGCATCCATTTGACCCCTTTGGTATAGTTCCGGGCGAGAACCCGGTCTCCAGCTGTGAAGCTCCGAAACTTTGCTTTCGCTCGCCTCTCCACTTGAGCTCTCTGTTGCATATGCACAATCTCCCTCGTCTTTTGGGGTCTCAGGAGGTCAAGTCGAGTGCGGAGTTGTCTCTTGAGCATAGCCGAGGCAGGCGAGACCTTTGTCGTAGCATGAGGTGTGTTTCGGTATGACAGCAGGAAAGCACTGAGGCGCCTGTTGATGGACTGTGTACCTTGAGAGGACTTGAGAGCTTGCTTCATGGTCTGTACAAACTTTTCAGCGAGCCCATTGGTAGCAGGGTGATAGGGTGCAGACTTGATGTGCTGAATACCATTCTCCTCCATGAATGTCTTGAACTCTTCAGACACTAGTTGTGGGCCGTTATCACTAACCAGCTGTTGTGGTAGACCAAAGGGGCTGAAGATAGACCTTAGCTCTTCAATGGTCCTCATAGAGGAGGTGCCCGTCATGACGACAACCTCAGGCCATTTGCTATGAGCGTCGACTACGATTAAGAACATGTGGTTCTCCAATAGTCCAGCAAAGTCTATGTGGACTCTTTGCCATGGTTCTTCAGGCCAGTCCCACGGATGTAATGGAGCCAGCTGTGGGAGGTTTCTCACTCTCTGGCAGGCAGAACATGACTTTGCTTTCTCCTCTATAGCTGCATCCAGGCCTGGCCACCAGAAATAGCTGCGTGCAATTTCCTTCATACGCACGACCCCACAGTGTCCAGAGTGGAGCTCGTCAAGCACTTTCCCTCTCAGTGGTGGGGGAATAATGATACGATAGCCCCACAATAGGCATCCAGACTGGACCGACAACTCGTTTCGTCTCACCAGGTAAGGCTTCAAGCTTGGTGTCATCTCCCCTCCCCGTCCACGAGTGACGATGTCCATAACCTCAGACATGACCGGGTCCGTGTGTGTGTGTTTCTTCACATGAGTTGAGGTCACTGGAGCAGCGGTCACTTCCTTGAAGTAGAAGATCTCCGCTTGTGGTGTCCGATTATGTGTGACAGGCAACGGGAGCCTCGAGAGCCCGTCAGCATTCCCGTGCTGATCCGACTTCCTATACCTAATGTCATACCGGTGGGCAGACAGCAACAAAGCCCATCGCTGCATACGACTGGCCGCAAGCGATGGAATGCCTGTATGAGGACTGAAGATAGAGGTGAGAGGTCGATGGTCTGTCAGTAGCGTGAATTTCCTGCCGTAGAGATATTGATGAAATTTCTTTATTCCAAACACTATAGACAGTGCTTCACGCTCAATCTGCGCATAATTGCCTTCCGCTTTGCTCAGCGTCCGTGATGCAAAGGCGATAGGTCTCTCTTCCCCTGATGGCATGATGTGTGATACTACTGCACCCACACCATAAGGTGAGGCGTCACACGCCAGCTGAAGTGACAAAGCGGGGTCAAAGTGGGTGAGGGCTTCAGACTGAGAGAGGGCTGTCTTTGCTCCTTTGAAAGCTGCCTCACATTTGTCTGTCCAATTCCATGTTTGGGCTTTGTGTAGCAGCTCATGGAGCGGTTTCAGCCTATTGGCAAGGTCAGGCACAAACTTCGCATAGTATGTCAGCAGGCCAAGGAATGATCTCAACTGACTCACATTCGTTGGAGATGGAGCCTCCACAATAGCCTTCACCTTTGACAGTGCTTTGTGGAGTCCAGTGCTGTCAATCACGTGCCCCAGGTACTCGACAGAAGGTTGGAAAAACTCGCATTTGTCTTCCCGGACTCTAAGACCATATTCCTCCAGTCTTTGTAGTGTGGCCCCCAGGTTCCTTAAGTGCGACTGCTCATCCGGTCCTGTGATAAGCAGGTCATCCAGGTAACACTGGACCCCTCGTAGCCCACTTAGGATCTGGTCCATTGCTCTTTGGAAAAGTGCCGGAGCAGAAGTAATCCCAAAAGGAAGCCTCTGGTACCTGAATAGCCCCTTGTGTGTCACTATGGTCAACAGTTCCTGTGACTCTGGATCTACATGCATCTAGAGATATGCCTGACACAAGTCTATCTTACTAAACTTCTGTCCCCCAGCTAAACCAGAAAAGAGTTCATCAATGAGGGGTAGTGGATACTGTTCTGCAATCAAGACAGGGTTCACAGTGACTTTAAAATCACCACAGAGTCTTAGACCCCCATCCTTCTTCATGACTGGAACAATCGGCGTTTGATTATCCTCGTCGCCAGTTTTGTTGTATACTCATCTGGTTATTTAGTATAACATATAATAATGAGGAGACACGAGACACGGGTAAATTCCAGTTGACAGCTCTTTAGTGGAAAACTCAACCCAGGTGATTACAATGACGGCAGTACTTATTAGCAGGGGGCGTGACGGTATCTAATAAGGGGCAAACTTAGAATGTCAATACACAACAAAATCTAAGGCAAACATTTTTTAAATATTTGTTTTGATTAAATAATTAATTAATAAAAACATTTCGCGTAGGGCCTCACGCATTTAAATCTCGCACAGGGCCTCACATTTCTCCCAGACGGCACTGTGTGCATCACTCTGTTTTGAATTTGGTGCAAATTTGCAATGCATGAGGGTCATTCTTTTGTGTTACATTTCTGCATAAAGCAAGTATTTGTTGACTTATGTTGATAAGAGTATTAAAACTTGAAAAAGATCTGTTTAACTCATTCTGCGCCAATGACGAAAAAAGTCGGGTTAACTCGCCATGCGTTGAGCGCCGATCCAAGCCCCATTTCATTCTTGCATGAGGAAGGATAATAACGATAATCTAGCATTGATTTCAGGAAGATTCGATAATCAGGCAAAAAATTACAACGTGATAACTGGATTTCACTAAAGGACTATTATCGCGTCTTTTCCTGGGATTACTAAGAATCACCCAAACTATACTCATATTCAAAACGGTATAAAACGGAAATGTACGGATGAAAGAATTTTTGCATGTTGACCAGAAGCAACTCACTGACATTCAACAGTGTTATTAGATCCATAGCTATAATATAAAATATATTTTAAGCCCTCACAAGTGTGGCAGTCTCCCCATTGACTTACAGTGATATGGTCTACAAGATGGTCTACAAGATACACTACGCGACCAAGGTACCCATGTACATGTCAAAATACTTCCCAAAGGTCAGTGAATACCACGATCACAACACCAGAGGGAGCTCCACAAATCATGTAAAACCCAGATTCGGCTCAAACAAGGGACTAAACACGTTTCGCAATTATGCCACATCAATGTGGAACGCCCTGCCTAAAGCTGTAAAGGAATGTGAATCACTACCCACCTTCAAAAACACTCTCAAAAAACACCTACGTGAGACTGCAATTCGAAACTGGCCCCTACAAATGTCCTAACCTAGTTGTACAGTAAATGACCAAGTAAGGCTTTGTCAACATTCCAATGTACAGTGTAAAATGTGTGTATGTCCCCTACCCAACCCCCCCCCCCCCCCCCCACCTCCAATGTACAGCCCTCACCCAACCCACCCAACCCCACCCCACCAACCTCCTCCAATGTACAGTTTCTACGCCAAATGTATATACACTCCTTTTCTGGACACTTTTGTATCACAAACAGTACTGTATTTGCAAATCTGATATGTCATAAATGTATAGATGTAGCAGTACTGTCTATCTGTATGTCATGTATGTCATATATGTTATGATGAATTGAAAATGGGGGACCCTGGTGGAAACAAGACGAAAGTCTTTCTCTGGTCTGCATCCCCTTAACAATTGTATGTATTGAGATGTACTGTACTGTACCCATTCTGCAATCTGTTAATAAACTTTTCAATCAATCAATCAATGGCGTTCTACCCAGAAGGTAGACAGCGACCCCTGGCGCTGAATGAGTTAAGGTAGATTTAGAACCGATAAATGGACAATCATGCGACAATCATGCGATTAATCAGATTAAATATTTTAATAGATTGACAGCCTTAATATATATATATTAACTAGTGCTGTCAATAGAGCATTTTTCTACTTAAAACCGAAGCTTGTAACAGATATTTACTTGAGTAAAATCATGGAATTAATGTAAAATCAACACAAAGAAAGTATTTAGATTCAAAGACTATTTTAATAGCTTTCTTTGAATATAGTTTCTCTCCTGTGAAATACAAATGTTCAACAAAACCTTGTTCTTATATCCGAACAAGCAAATATACTGCTGAAAGTTTAGAACGTTGAAGATTTTTCACTCCATAGATGAATCTAGATTAATTTATTTGAATGCTTTAAATAATTTAAATTAATCTCCAAAGTTAAAGCATACATTTTTACAGCCCTAATATTAACTCATTCGGGGCCATCCACGTAATATTACGTGTTTGCCCGACAACCGTTGGGTGCCAGCCACGTAAAATATTACGCTTTTGTTTTTTTTTTGTTTTTTTCCCCGATATTAATATCCTATTCACTGTCACAGAGCTGTATTTTGGCTGGAAAAGGCATATTGGGACTCCGAAAGTACAGTACCGGCTAGATCCTGGTAGTGGCGCTGTCTCAAGAATGCAGTAACCCCTGTTGCAGACCTGGTGTCACACTGTTTACGCTCCGGGCGGACTTTTTTGTTAGTCTGAAGCGAGGGCTTCACTCGATCGCATGGAATACTTCTTGGGATGCCGAATTCATTATGCAGTAAAGGATTATGGCATGGGGCAATGGACATATGATCTACCAGATGGCGATCAAATAATTGGAAAATTTGTTTTGGAGTCCAACCGGCCAAAGGTAAGAGCAATTTAACGTCAATTTCAGCTTGATCGTGCAAGGATTTAATAGCCATCCCCCAGATCAGCCTATGTTGTGGTAATAACGAATGCCGTTATTGGCAATCAATTAATCAGAAACGACTTCCCCCGCCCCCCCCCCCCTTTCATGCATTCATGATGGAACATAATACCGATCATATGCATTTGGATTTTTAACTGAGTCGTGTGTAGAGACAAAACGCCAATGGATTTAACGTTATTAGCTTAGCGCCTTATAAATAGCCTTGCAGGAATTATCCCAGATCATTCCGATATAACTATTCACCACGGTATAAAACAGGAACGTATTGATGAAAAAAATATTTATTTTATGCATCTTGAATGGAAGGTTCTTACTGTCAATTGACAATGATATTGGATACATAGCTATAATATAAAATATAGATTTAGCTCTACAAACAACGTGACGCACAGTGAAAAGTTGTAATGGAAAGCTGCCCTAACTACAGCGGGCCCAGTCTAATAGCCCGGCACTGATTGAGTTAAGGCTGTCATATAGGATATACCTGCATACCCTGCAGGTAGGGCTGGGCGATATATCGAGTATACTCAATGTATCGCGGCTTGTTCTACATGAGATGTAGTAAATTATTATATCGTGAACATCGAGTATATGTTGTCACGTCGCGGCTGAGATGAGGCTTGCTTTAGTTTAGCGCAGAGCTTTTCTCTTATTTCATGACACATGACCAGCGCAGACCTTAAATGACATGCAATTGTAATTTCATTAGACAGACCAGCGCGGACCTTTAATAACATGCAATATAATTGACGCAAGCAATGGGCTAACGTTTGCTGCTAACTAAGTTATCACATGACTAGGCTAAGCTAACTAGCGTTAGCGCTGCTAACCCTGGAAAACGCTCAAAGCGGACTCCACAACACTAATTCCATTCGTGAGGAAAGGGTGTGGGTTATATTGACGACGCTTGACAACAGAGGTTTACTTCATATTTATTGGTTATTCGTTTTATATCGGCATCCAGTGTTTCAATCTCTGTGTTCAACTTCCTGTGTTGACATTCGAGTGTGACGTCATCGCCTACGGCAGCCTATACGCTCAAAACGCGAACCTACATTTACATTTACATTTAGTCATTTAGCTGACGCTTTTATCCAAAGCGACTTACAAGTTCTGTGCGACAAGACAGCAAGAAGGGTATAACTCTATCAGCTGAGTAACAATGTTCATCAAAGTGTTGCGTGTTACAGTGTAGGTTAGTTTATTAGGACAAGTGCATGACATTAAGGTTAGTCGGGGTTAGATTTTTTTTTTTTTTTTTTTATCATTTCAGATAATGGTTGAAGAAGTGAGTCTTTAGTCGACGGCGAAAGATTGGACGGGATTCGGCTGTCCTAACTGGGATGGGTAGTTCATTCCACCATTGTGGGGCAAGGACTGAGAATAGGCGGCTTCTCTTTGATGACCCTCCGGGAGCTTGGATAGGAGTAGATCTGAGGCGGCCAGAAGACGCAGAGCGTAGGGGTCTTGAGGGTGTGTAGTTAGAGACCATTGACCGGAGGTAGGCGGGAGCGGTTCCCTTTGCCGCACGGTATGCTAGGTCGAGGGCCTTGAAGCGGATACGTGCAGCAATGGGGAGCCAGTGCAGGTCCCTAAGAAGTGGGGTGACATGGGCTGACTTCGGTAGGTTTGAGATCAGGCGGGCCGCTGCATTTTGAATGAGTTGAAGAGGCTTGGTGGCAGTGGCCGGGAGGCCAGCTAGCAGTGCGTTGCAGTAGTCGAGGCGGGAGATGACTGTTGATTGGACGAGGAGTTGGGTGGCTTCTTTTGTCAGGAAGGGGCGTATCCTTCTGACGTTGCTCAGGAGGAATCTGCAGGTTCTGGTTGTCGCTGCGATGTGAGCAGAGAAGTTCAACCTAAAACAAAACCTGAGGGGGGGGGGGGCTCTCTCTCTCTCTCTCTACATTCAATGATTTAAAGTAGCCAAACGTTACAGTATAAATACTAACTGGATAGTTGATGATATAAACATTTAATTTCATTATCTGAAATATTCTAAAATCATTAAGTCTGCTATAAGCCATTATCCCTTTGTGTGTGATTATTATTTTCTCACAGTAGTGTGTATATATATATATATATATATATATATATATATATATATATATATATATATATATATATGTGTGTGTGTGTGTGTGTGTGTTTGGCTAAAGTGGATAGAAAACAGTACTGTGCAAATGTCTTAGCATTTATTATTTATTTTGAATTTATGGACCTTATGGTATTCTTGTTTTTTCTTGACTTACTGTGTTTTTTTCTTCTTGACTTGTTTAAAGAAGACGTGTCTCTGTTAAGCACTTTGAGTTGCACTCCGTGTATGAAAGGTGCTATATAAATAAAGATCATTATTATTATTATTATTATTATTATTAGGCACCCAAGAGTTTTTATATAAATTGTCTTAGATGTACATACTTTTTTTTTTATTAGTGTGTCAGTAGACTACTCTTAGTACATTTTAATTTAATTATTTTTTAAAGCATCTTCATGGTTTAATAATGCAAACATATGTTGCAGGGACTTATTATAATCATCATATTGGCGTGACTGTATGCATCAAAGGGTTAAATCAAGCATTTTTAAGTGCTTTAGAGGAAATGTCAAAATATTGCGATATCATTTAAAGGCCATATCGCCCAGCCCTACCTGCAGGTATATGTCATTCTATATACCTAGTACTTATACACCTGCATATAACCCATATAAGTCTTACCGTATATATATATATATATATATATATATATATTAGAGCTGGGCCGTTAACGGCGTTAACGTGCTGCGTTAACGCTATACTAGTATCGCGCGATAATATAAGTAACGCATTCATCAAAAAAAAAAAAAAAAAAATACATTTTTTTTTTTACCTTTATTTACCCAGGGTAGGTTCGCTGAGCACAGATGCTCTTTTTCAGGAACGCCCTGCTTCACATTCACACAGTTCCATTCACACCTGGGAGCTGCCCAGTACAACCACAGTTGACACCATTGGCCACTGAGCAACTCCACTGGAGCAGTTGATTCAAGCCATGTCACATAGTTCAAGTTTGAAATGCTTCTTTCTGTTTTGCTCCTGAGAGTGTGCTAGATACTGTACTGTACTGGTAATATTATTTATTTGTGTTAACTTCTGAATAAAACAACTTATTAAACACAAGTACACCTTATTGAACATTATTTTGATATTTCATTAATACCAATTATCATAGCAAAACAGCTTTTTCAAACAGTCTGTAATGCATTTTGGAACGGGAGATGGGCTCATGGTGTAATGGGCCACCTGGCCTGAGAAACATAAGGAGGAAAGAAAAAGTAAGGACTTACTTCTGGTCATTATTTGGGTAGAACACACATATTTTGAATGCCTTCGGCAGGTATTTTTTTTTTTTGAGCCATTTTAATCTAGATTAATCTAGATTAAATCCAGGATTGCAGATAGATTAATCTAGATTAAAAAAATGTATCTATGCCCACCTCTAATATATATATATATATATATATATATATATATATATATATATATATATATATATATATCCACATCTGCCTGTACATACCTGCATATAATCCTCTTTACATATCTTTTTTTTTTATCCACTTTTTCTCCTCCTGTTTTTCTGTGTTTTTCTCCCATCCCATTTAGGCGGCGGTTACACCTTTCGTTTCATTTTCGTTTCATTGTCATATGCGTTTCGCCGCGACGTCGCAGTCTCGAGTCACACCCCTTCCTGACAGGGAGCGACGCGAGCGAGCGTGATTGCGAAAATGATTAAAATGTATTCGTTTCAATCAGACTATCCTGACCTGCCGCGAGCGACAGCGAACTGAGCAGCGATGTCGTCCACCCCTCAGATATTCGCTCGCTGTGTCTCTAGTTGAGCGATTACGCGGCCAAGTCCCGCCCCTAAACACTTTTTATTGGTCAAGAATCGCAGGCTGCTTTGACCCCCCCCCACGTGTGCTTCCAGGTAATACACACACACAGACACACTCGGACACGTGCCGCCTCATATCAGGACAGTGTCGCGCGCGATTTCGTCTCCAGTTCGCTCGCTCGCTCCCTGTCAGGAACCGGTGTCACACTTTCGTTTTTGTCACCTGAGCACACTGATGTAGTACACTGCCAAAGCAGTAGGTGGCAGTAGGTGGCGAACATGAAGGCAATTTCAACCAATCATAACTTGAATGTGCCAATACACTTCCTGGAAGCTCCAGCAAAGAAAATGTCAACAAGGCAGGCGCCTATGGGCGCCACCATCTTGCCTATTTACTCAATGCAGCAATTCTTTTTCAGCAAAGCCTAATAAAAGTGCAATAAACAAAACGGATACATTCACTGTGTGTTCTGCCTGTCATTTGTTGATGAAACAAAACTAACATCAACACAAGTGACCACCAAGAGCGGATAGTTTAGTCTAAAAAAGGATCGGTAGCATTGTTAGCTGCATGCTAACGTCAATGGAGTATGCCATTATAACAGTATAGCATTGTGGCTAGAAGCTAACGTTAGCTCACGCTAGTTAGCCAGCACCAAACTGATGATATCGGGAGCTATCAGTAGTTAGATAACATTAGAGACAACGCTGTGTGTATTAAACAAAGGTGAATAGATGACTGGGCCATTTTGTTTAATGCTTGTTAAGTTGAAAGAGGAGCTCTGAGCTAACCCAGCCGCCCTCTCCTCTTTACATATCTGTAGATACTATATCTATACATATCCCTTGCCTACTCTACTAGTTCCAATGTTGGCCAGTACAACTTACTACCAGTGTCACTGCACATATTAATACTACAACCAGGGAGCGAAATTAACTTTTTGACTCACCGGCCAGTGGCGGGTAGATGGGAAGAATCTACCCGCCAAGCATATTTCTTACCCGCCAACTTTTTTTTGATACAATTTTTTTTTATTATTATTTTATATAGATTTTTTTTTAATAAAATATATATATTATATAATCATACTTGTGGTTGTGTTATCTGCGAGACATCGCCACCTCGCTGTCTGCAAACAGCTCCACTGTCTGTGTGTATACTCGAGTGGCCTCCAGCTCCAGCAAGGATTCTCCGGGGGTGCAGCTGGACCCTAAACGCTACATTCAGCATGCAAAAGAATTCTCCGGCGCTGCACCTGGACCCTAGTCAGCAGCCGTCACTCATGCGATGTAAACCAGGGACTCGAATATGCATGTTGTTGTTGTTGTAGCCTGTAGGACATTGATGCCAAGAGCTATCTGTAGCTACTGCTGGATGGCGTTGGGACAACGCCTCAGTGAACTATTTAGTTTACTGCGACATTTCGTAGTGACTAGTTACCTAGCCAACGGAGGTATTATGCACTGTGACTGGACTATTGCTGGAGGATTTGTTGATGTCGGGAGCTATCCGTAGCTAGCTGGCTGGATAACGTTACACAATGCCTCGTGTATTAAACTAAGTGAATAGTTGACTGGGTCATTTTGTAACGGTAGCTAACGTTATCTCACGAAGGTCCCACACTGACTAGACTAACGTCACGGTGAGGCAATAGCCTCTGTTTACATGCAGGCATACAGGGGTAGGAGCAGCAGTGCTAAGTGCTAACTAACGTCACGGTGACTCGGAGGCAATAGCCTCTGTTTACATGCAGCATACAGAAACAGGTGGGGAGGGGGTAGCAGCAGCAGTGCGCGGTGCGCGCTTCATGTCTGCTGAGACAGCGAGTGAGAACTCCGCTAAAGAATTTGATCATGATTTTCGGTTTTCACATGACTATTTGATTGAGCGCCACACGGCGCTCAGACGTCTCAGTGGGAGGCGCCAAACGTAAAAACTGAGCGCAAATGGCGGGTGGCGCTCTCTAGTTTCGGTCCCTGACTACAACTCTGTACATACATACTGATTAGCACTATTACTCAGTAGTACTAATTTACATATTTTATACCCAGTTTAATCACCTGTATATTGTACATTACTATTGCACTTTACTGTTACATTGGCACTCTGGTTAGATGCCAAACCTCATTGTACTGAACTTGTGCTCAGTGGTGGAAGAAGTATACAGTTCCTTTACTTAAGTAAAAGTAGAAATACCCAGATAAATGAGTACTCTGGTAAAAGTAAAAGTCCTCCATTCAAATTATACTTAAGTAAACGTAGAGAAGTATTTGCTATTGAATCTACTTAAGTATCTAAACTTTAAGTATGCATTCTACATGACGTTTGTGTATTCCAGTGCTTGGGAGCATTCAATCATCGATCCATTGACCTCTAAAAGTTATGTTAAAGTGGTATGTGGTCCAGTTATGCTGCTCTGATTAAAGGTGACGTTAAAGTGGTATGTGGTCCAGTTATGCTGCTTAGATTATATACTTTTCAAATGTGAAAGTATATAATCTTCATACATGTTTGCCATGTTTTCAAAGCAAAATCTTCTTCTTCAGAGTAACTAGTAACTGATGGGTTCAGTTCTATATTGTGTTAGCTTACGCTCAGCGTCATCCTGCACATATCTCGCTCCAGTGTATATGCACTGAATAAAAACTTCACAATGTACCTTTACATACCAACATCCGTCTGACCACACCCCCATCTGCTACCTACATAAGCAGGGGTGGGGCCACACACTCATCTCTTTCTCAAATTTCACCCTAAGAGAGTGCCTGTATACCAATCACTTGAAATGGGAAAGAAAGTATTTATCTGAAGAAAGGAAGAACAAGGAGATACGTTGACGTTATATCTTTATTTTCTCTCACTATTTCGAGAAAATACGGCGATAATGTCTTCGTCACTGGAGTGTCTGGAAGATGATGATCATTCTGACCTCCACCGGCTTTTTCGTATTAGGGGCTCGCGTCGCTGATATACTCCCCACCTGCAGTCCTCCTTGCTGCGGCTGGTTAGTTATTGAACCTCCGGTCATACAGCTGGACTGTGGGAGGCACCGGCTGTTGTGAGAAACTGGTTGCTTCCGAGCTGGGTGAGTAATGTTTTGCTTGCGAGCACTAGTTGTCTGCTAGTGCTATGGGGGTTAGCTGACAATTTTACGAAGGCCGGCCCCAGATTGGGGTCCTCTGCTCGGCTTCTTAGGCGGCGGACGGAGGATCTTGGTCTGACGCCCATGATGGTCAAACTAGTGGGCCGCGACCGAGACCTGGTTGAACCCGGGATTCTCTGGACAAGCGGATGCTTCTCTGTCCCGTGCAGGCCCCATCTTTCACATGAATGTGGAAGTACACCCTGAAGCACGAGGAAATGTGGGCATGGATCTTCTTTATCGGTAGTTCCATTCTCAAGTCGGCTGCAGCCCGTATGGGAATTGAGCCGACTCCGCTGTATGTCTGGTAAATCACAGTTGAAAACTGTGTTTGACATTTCTTTTTCTCTTCTCTCTTAGGATGAGGGGGGTTTCAGGCGGCGGCCTGTGTGAAGTGTGGCTTGTTATGTCGTTGTGTACAGTTCAGGTGATAGCTGCTTAGCTTGCGTGCTAGTTTGTGGCCTACTGTTAGCCAGTCAGCTGTTAGCTTGTTGCTATCAGTCGGGCGGCTGTTAGCTTAATGCTACACTGTTGAACGTTACTGTGACTATAACATGCCTTAAACACTCTAGACTACGACGTCATCATTGACAGAGGATGTTAGTCGACCCTACACCCGGGTGCCATGCCAGCGAGGACTTCGTCAACATGGAGAACGGCGGCTGGGTGGCGTAGCGGACATTACCCTCGTCACCAACGCAGGAGATGCCGGGTTCGACTTCGGTGTCCCGTTAACCAGTGTTGCAGTCCTCTCGGCCTGCGCTCAGGGTGGAGGTAGGAGTCCTGACCGGACTTTAAACACTTCTTCTTTCCTTCCCTTCTAAATGTTTTGTAATAACGATGTTTCCAAAACGTGTGTTGCTGCAATACATTGAGGATACGACGCGTGTTGTGTGTGAATTGTCTTGTCACTGGTATAGCTTCTCTCTCCATAGAAAATCGGCGTTGTTTTGTGTAAAAATGAACTAGTTAGTTGTGATGAGAACATGTGTGTTCATGTAACGTTTGTAACGTGGGTGAACTCACAACTAAGTGGGTTAATTAACCTGTGAAGCTATGCTTAGTGACATGTGATTGAGGAACGAATCCTTTTATCAGCCTGTGGTGACAATGAACAGCATGTTCACATATTAACAGGGGTACCTGTTCAACCTGGTCGTATCAAGGGTAAGGTAGGAGGGGTGACCCCCCCCAGTTTCCCTGGGGCTTCCCCCCCTCCTCTCAGACATGTTTGTTTACAATATATTGTGTCACTGTTTGTGGGGATACGATGTAACCCTGAGCTTAAGCTGCTGGGGTTGTGCTTCCGCTTGAGAAACGATTCTTTTCCTAGGGAAAAGGTTGTTTGGTCACTATCATGTGTGCTTAGCAAGGCCTGTGGCCAATACGTAATCAAGGACTTATGTCTCTCTCGTTATGAAAAACGGCGTTCCTCTGTAGTAAGAGTGTACTTTTGCCATTTTTTGTTGTGATGAAGGGTTGTGTGTGTCGTTGAGATCTACAACTGGGTTAGGTTTTGGCCCACAGAAGCACATGTGTAGGTCTGGTACCGGGGCTCTTAAAGGGGCCCTCTCTGTTCTGTGTTTTTTCCTTAGTAAAATTCAGATAGCAGGTTAGCACATGAGCTATGTGAAGCTGTTAATGCTTCATGTAGCAGGCTATGACTGGGTCATGGCTCTACTTTGTCATTACATCGTATCAGGGGTGAGGGGTCGTAAAGGGGTGAACTGGTAAACCTTTCCTCCCCTTTTCTGATTGGTCAGGGGTTAAAACCCCCTGTCCTTCAGGGTTCCTGTCACGTTGCTGTTCGGCACGTTACAGGGTAGGGGGGGGGGGGTTCCTGGTCCCACGCCCTTAAAGATTGGGCGTGTGCACCGCGGAAATTCCCCCGCCATAGAGTACGTCACTGAGCGCGTTTCTATTGGTAAGACTTCCGTGAGTTGTTCAGGTTCCATGTTATGGATCTGTTTCAGGGAGTTGTCAGAGCTCCTCCTCACGAAGCTCCTCCTCAGGGAGAAGTGCCTTCTGTGTGTTCGGACCCTCCTTCCCAGTGAGGGAGCCTCCTCAGAGTTTCAGAGCCTCCTCGTCAGATTGTCAAGGTGAGTAGAACGTCAAAGAGGAGTTCTGCTCTATTGTATGTGTATTCGATTATTGAGTGTGTATTGGTTCAGAGCCTCCTCCTCGGAGAGTCCTAACCCAAGTGTTACATAGCTCAATGTTGCAATATTTCTTTTCAATCTATACAGCTCGCGTGGGAAGTCTCTCTGGGGGTTCCCCGTCCTCTCCTTTTTGGAGTAGGTGGACGGGGTATTGCTTAGGGTTTCCCTGACTCCTCGCCTTATAGGTCTGTTGAGTCATGGGTTTCCCCCCGTCATAGGGGTACGTCGCTCACCGTCCCCTCTTATGAAGTGTGGTTGACGGGGTGGTGTTTCCCTCAGCCGCGTCGCATGGGACCCATGTCCGTATTATTTTTTCTTTTTCTGAAAAAGGTAAAATTAAAAAGCGGCTTCTTGTCGTTCCCCAGGCGGCTGGGAGGAACGGTATCTGGTGTCTTGTTTGTGTCTTGTTTCCATTGATGTGTTTTGGGTCTCGACGCGTACATAGTGCTGGCTCTGGGTGTTTCTGATAGGAATCACGCATGAGGCTGGTGCGGCTTGGTTGCTCGTTATTAAAACAGTGTTTTTATAGGGCAACTGGGATGGAGTTTGTCTCTTCCGAGCGCAAGTTTACTAGGTTTGTCTCGACGAATTCTCGTTCATATCTGGGGGATGTTAACGGAATAGATCAAAACATAGGTAGAGGGGTCTCACGCCCTTGGGGTGGGCCACTGAGCGCGGTACAAATGGGACCGTCTGGGTGGCGCCCTCTATAATGTTTAGATCGACACGCGTACCTACCCCCTCTCCTGGAGTGGGGATGTCGGCGTGATTAGGGCACGGGACTGAGTCTGGTCACGCTGGTCCAGGTCAGTTAACCCGTTGTCTGCCGGGGACGCAGATCTTCTGTTCTGGTACCCTGAGGGACTTGTGCTTTTTTCAGGGGGAAAAATGCCGGGTCGGCCCGGGTGTCACAGGGTTGGGTGTTATGGAGACAGCTGTCATAAAGGGGCTTGGTTCTTCATTCTCTTCGCCCCTCTCTTCTCCCGCTTACGCATGGCTGAGAGGGGGCTGTTGAGGTGGTTTTTATAGTACTCCTCTGGCATCCCTGTGTACGTCCCGGTCCGCAAGGCCCGGTCCGAAGTCGTTTTCGTCGACCCGTAGGCCTGGGATAACCCCTTTTTGAAAACTGAAACACTTGTACTGCGGTATAGCCAGTGTATACCCGCAGGTGTGTTTGAGTTTTTTTGAGGGGTTATAGGAACAACCACCGCATGTGGTACCAAGAGGGTGGTTGATTCCCTGGTGTGTTGGAGCGGAGTCAACTCCCGGGTTACCCGGTTGAGTGTGCCCCTGCACGTTCATGACGTCTGCCAATCGTGTCAGCCTTCTCTGCCTCGGCCCCTCTGGAGAGTCAGGGTTTTTTGGTGGAGGCTTTGTCATGGTGCGCAACAATGCCAGCATACGCCCCTTCCGCCGGGGTGCTGTTTTCAGTTGACCCCTTTGGCGCCTGTCTCGTCCGCAGTGCTCCAGGCTCGAGTCAAGTGCCTGCTGCCTGGATTGAGGGATCGGCCTCTTCTGGAGGTCGTCTCCCCGGTGCGCTGCCTGCTCCCGCTGTAGTGTAGCCTCTTGAGTGCTTCGAGTTACAGCCATGCTGACTGCCTGAGTATGCCAGGGTCAGTGTGCCAGGCGGCGTGCTAGTGGGGGGAAGGGCCTGCTCTTGGATGGGCCCTGTCCGAATACGCTGGCGATGTGGGGGGCGGTGTCACTAGTGACCGCCTGGTGAGGTCTTGATGCTGTGGCGTCGTTGACCTCTCCGGTCCCCCTTTTTCCGGGGGGATCCAGTCCCTTCAGTGGGTCTGGGTCTTCCTTCGCGCTCCGCTGCTACGGCCTTGCCACAGGGTTGAGTTTGCTCTTGACCCCGTGATTTTGGGGGCGGTAACGAGGTTTGTTCCTCCCGTTTGTTCCCTGGTGGCATGCGGGTTGTGCATGTGCGTAGTTGTGGGGTCAAGCCACGGTCTGCTCACCCTGTGCGTTGAGTTGCTCGAGTTCCTCTTCGCACGGTCAGATCCGTCTCCCTCCCGTCCTCCAATAGCTCCATTAGGGAGGGTCGGGGGGCTCGGTCCTCCCCGGTTCTGATGGTTGTGGGGGGCCTCAGTGGGGTACATTTGTCGAGCTTCAAGCTCCCGCTCAGCTCCCGTTGTGCAGAATGACGCTGAGCGGAAGCTAACACGATATAGAACGATTAGTTCTATGAGTGTTAGTGACGCTCAGCGTCTAGACGCCACTGCGGCCCTTGATCTTTCCTTGTGGTGAAATGATTGAGAAGGAGATGAGTGTGTGGCCCCACCCCTGCTTATGTAGGTAGCAGATGGGGGTGTGGTCAGACGGATGTTGGTATGTAAAGGTACATTGTGAAGTTTTTATTCAGTGCATATACACTGGAGTGAGATATGTGCAGAATGACGCTGAGCGTCACTAACACTCATAGAACTACGGTTATATTCATAACCTATCGATAAATGTAGTGGAGTAAAAAGTACAATATGTCCTTTGAAATGTAGTGGAGTAAAAGTACAAAAGTAAAAGTACAAGGAGCTTGAAATTGTACTTAAGTAAACAACATTTACTTAGTTACTTTCCACCACTGCTTGTGCTGTATAACGACAATACATTTTAATGTAATCCAATATCTTTTTCCTGAAAAGTGGGACCAGTGGTACGTCAGCACCCTGGGCGGGACCGCTAAGCTCTGTTGCAGATGGCGAGGTGTGTGTTATGGGGCCACTAGTGGAATAACAGGCTGTCCTTGGACTACTTACAGCAAGCAGCTGAGAAGCACACGAACAAGCTGATTAAACACCTTCAGGGTCGTGTGTGTGTGTGTGTGTGTGTGTGTGTGTGTGTGTGTGTGTGTGCAGTGAGCTTGCAAGCACACAGTGGAGCCGCTAATAACTCACACAGCCCCTAATGACCATCTAATAAGCATTGACCACAAAGACCATAGATTAGATTAGATTAGATTAGATTAGATTAGATTAGATTAGATTAGATTAGATTAAAATGTATTGTCATTATACAGCACAAGTACAGATCATCGAAAAGAAGTTTGGCATCCGAACAGAGTGCAAATGTAGCAGTAAAGTGCAATAGCAATATACCCTGTACAGGTGATTAAACTGGGTAAAAAATATAATTGTAGTATTAATATGTAGTGATACAGGTATAAAGACACTATGGTAGTAAGTCATACTGGCCAGCAGTGTAACTAGTGTAACCAAGTAGAGATGGTACGGGCCTGTATAGGGTTGTCTGAAATGGTTGGTTAATATTAGGGATGTCCGATATTATCGGCCGATATTGGCATTAAAATGTGATATCGGAAAATATCGGTATCAGTTTAAAAAATATATATTTTTTATTTTTTTTACATTTCTATAACCTTTATTTAAGTAAGAACAAATTCGGATTTTATTTATTGTCAAAAGTATGCATAATGTTATGTTAATTCCACAACAAGACATATGTAATGTTAATTACCTGAAATTATTCCGTTTTTTGGGGAGGGGGAAACCCTGCATATATCGGTATCGGTTGATATCGGTATCGGAAATTAAGACTTGGACAATATCGGTATCGGTAAAAAAGCCAATATCGAGCATCCCTAGTTAATATATAGTTACAGGTTAGAAGGATATATAAATGTTTGAACCCCCTTATTTTTTTTTACCTCTTTAGGGGAGGGGGTTGTCTTTCATATTAGCTATATTTTCTGAGGGGGACAAATTGACCTCTTCTCAATATTGAGGGGGACATGTCCCCTGCAAGCCCCCCTAAAGCTACACCTATGCCCAAGGGGATCAATAAAGGAATATCTTATCTCATCTTACACACACACACACACACACACACACACACACAGACTAGTTAGTATGCACCCCGCCACTCACTCCTATGACCCTCCCCATCCAATGACAGGTCGGAGACCCTGGTCTCGACAGGGGACTGTGTAACCACGGTAACAGGCCTCTGACCACGATGATGCGCGCCAGCGGTCGCCTCCGGCCACGGCACGGCAGAATAAATTAGCATTAACATTTACTGGGCTCACCGGGCTGGAGACACACTCATAATAATAATAATAATAATTAACCTGTTGTCCTTCTCATGAATACCATGGTGATAAATAGACATCAGCACCATTGGAATAAAAAAATTATTCTCATTGATAACTAATTCATATATTTTATAGTATACCCAGTTTAATCACCTGTACATTGTATATTACTATCGCACTTTACTGTTACATTTGCACTCCGGTTGGATGCCAAACTTCCTTTTCGTTGTACTGTACTTGTGCTGTATGATGACAATACATTTGAATATAATCTGAGAAGAGAAGAGAGTACAAATTTATATAATGTATACCCAGTTTAATCATTGTATATTACTATTGCACTTTACTGTTACATTTGCACTCTGGTTGGATTCCTTTTCATTGTTCGTTGTTCCTTTTCAAATACATTTGAATCTAATACTAAAAACACTCACTTTCATGTACAGTTCAAAATAAAATCATTTTGTGATTCCACTTACAGGGCTGGGCGATAGTCAAAATATGATATCACAATATTTGTCTTATTTTTTATGGTATAACATTTGGTTTTTCCAGTGTAAATTCTTATGTATTTTGTCTTTTGTAATATTATTGTCCTGGTGCTTTTTCATTCAGAAATGTACATCATTTTAATAAGACTTTATTCTAGAATTCTTATTGTAGAAGGGTGGATTATCCCTGCTTGTGGGAGTAGTAGTACACAGACACTGGGTAGTAGGATACTATAGTATTGGACCTATATGTACCCCCGTCTTTGGCCCGGAACGTCGTTCTGGAGGGCTTGCAGCTGGCGTGGATGGGGCCCAGGATTTACTAACCTGGGGACTGGTACTCTGGTCTCCCTGGCCTTCCAAGGCGGTCAGCAGTAGCTCCCCACACACCCTCACTTCCCCCAGTACCTCCGACAGCCCTCCCACACCCAGTGACTGTCAGTTCAATAGTATTATTGGGCTTCCCTTTAAGCAGTACCCTTCCTTGACCACCTGTATAGACCCTTCAAATGCTATTCTGTGAATGGGGTGTAAGGGTTAAATAATTATGCAGTCACAATATTTACCCAGGGGTTAGAATAGCAAATGGAAGAAACAGACACACAGACAATGCTCCCAATAAGGTCTACTTTACTGAAGCCTGGGCAGGTTATCAATTACAATTAACACTTTCCATTTATTCATACATGGCACCGGGTGCTCTCACTGTTAATGTAGGGGAAGCTCTTCCCACCATAGGCACAGCTCAATACATTAAAACACCCCGCTTGTACTAGGGGAACCCAGGCATAAAGTAGAGAAACATTGGGAATTCAAATAACCAAATAATCAGAATAACAAAAATAAAACCAAGTAAATGTGGGCCCACGTTACCAAAATAAAACCTAACCTAAGCCGGCTTAAATTGTTTGGGGTACCCCTTAGACACTGGTTGTTAGCGTTCACTTGAATGGACGTTGCTGTTGATACACGAGGTACCGGTAGTACTTAGCCAAGATGGCGGACCCACTCTTGTCACCACTCGTCCAGGTGACAAGATGGCGTCGGCGATCCCGCGAGCACAGCCAGCGGGCTGGGCGAACAGCATAGGCAGTGGTTAGCTGGAGGAGCGTGCTGGATGGCGTCCTCTGCTGGTGGGAAGAGGCGTCCTCTGTACCGTCTGGGGGACGTCCACTGCTGGCTGTTGCTTGCTGCCGTCGCGCGAGCTAATACTGTTGCTACCCTAAACACAGCTAAGCTTCGGGTCTGGATGCACCCTGCTATATCGGTTGTACTACTAACGCAACGTGGCTGGCTATACCACCGGTCTTCAGCGCCGCGCGCCCGGTAATCTACTGAAGTCAGACGGAGCCGCTAGCAGCATGCTAATACACCGCACACTGTAACTACTATAACCCGCTAACGATAGACGTTAGTCCCGTTAACTCTAGACGTTAGTCCTTCGGTTCTGTATCTCTTACTCACACACTATCGCTGGTACTTCTAGGATAACCCGTCACTAGCAAGAACTTCTCATCACCCGTTGCTCGTTCCAACGGGGCTCTCCTCATAACTTCTTCAACGGGGCTATTCCAAAGCACACGCCCGCTGTGACTGCGACTGATCACGGTCAAGTCCACTGCCGAAGAGAGCTTCCTGCTCCCTTCGCTCCCAGGTAACTCCCTCTTCCTCGTTGCTTTCCTCTCTCCTCCGCTCCACCTGCCACCACTGCCACTCCGCCCCCTGCTGGCAACCTCCACTGGTCCCACTCAAGGACCGCTCCAGAAAGGGAAAAAGGGCTTCAATGTTATTGTTAGTAATCCATACTGAAGCCGGAGAAGAGTAGCACCTCACCTCGTCGTTAGACTGGGCGAGCTATCCAAAGGAACACTGTTAATCGCACGTTATACACACACAGGGAAAGTAACAGTTAGTTAGCACTTCTGAATACTTAGTAGAATATTCAGGCTGCTACATTATAATAAAGGAACAGTAATTATTTCCGTTGTACTGTACTTGTGCTGTATAATGACAATAACATTGTAATCTAATCTAATCCAATGACACTGCGCAGTGATTGGTCTTTTGGAGCCGTCGGATTGACACTCCTGAACGCCATCCGTCTCTTAAACCTTCCTCTCCTCTCCTCCTCTCCCCTCCCCTACTCACCTCTTCTCTCTTCTCCCCTCTCCCTTCCCCTCCTCTTCTCTCTTCTCCCCTCTCCTCCTCTCTCCCCTCTTCTCTTCTCCTCTCCTCTCCTCCTCTCTCCCCTCCTCTCCTCTCCTCTCCTCTCCTCTCCTCTCCTCTCCTCTCCTCTCCTCTCCTCTCCTCTCCTCTCCTCTCCTCTCCTCTCCTCTCCTCTCCTCTCCTCTCCTCCTGGAGCCACACAGTTCACCACAACACACCAGTGGACAGACCTCCGATCTCTGCGGACCACTAATCTATTAGTAATGATTCAACCACACAATGCCGGGGAGATCAATGCTGACACCACTGAGGTCCTCCATTCATCACCTGAATGCACCACACACACCCAAGACTGATCCAGGAGCAGCCTCTCACTGAGAGCGCACTCCAGGCCGTGTTTAGATGAAGCTTGTATTGATATGATGCCCTCACCAAGACAGATCTCAGGTCAGTCAGTCATCTTTCGCTCTCTCTCTCTCTCTCTCTTACACACTTACACACATACACAGACAAAAGACACACACACACATACTGACACACACACATACTGACACACACACACACACACACACACACTGAAGCCTCCTTGGCAGGCTGCCCTGTAGCTAATTAAAGTAGAGGGTGGTGTTAAAGCGATGATAAGTCAGTGGAGACAGTTATTGATTTGCTCTTTTTCCACTTCCTTCCTCCTTCACTGTAGAGTAGAAGTTGATGCACCAGAAAGAGCTGTTCCAACAAACACTGCTCTGTCACCAAACACCCTGCCTTAGAGAGAGAGCGAGAGAGAGAGAGAGAGAGAGAGAGAGAGAGAGAGAGAGAGAGAGAGAGAGAGAGAGAGAGAGAGAGAGAGAGAGAGAGAGAGAGAGAGCGACCGACCGACCACACACAAACAGGATGAGTTAAGAGTGAGAGTCAGAAAACTAGGCTGCTTTCATGTCAGCCTCTTGAGTCCCTCCACCCTCCCTCCTCATAACAGACATGAGAGCCATGAGACCAGAGTCGAACAGGCTGCTTCACAACAGCACTCTCTTCAGGCTGGTTAGATAGAGATTAACAGGCTGGTTAGATAGAGACTAACAGACTGGTTAGATAGAGACTTGGTTAGATAGAGACTAACAGACTGGTTAGATAGAGACTAACAGACTGGTTAGATAGAGACTAACAGACTGGTTAGATAGAGACTAAAGTTAGATAGAGACTAACAGGCTGGTTAGATAAAGACTAACAGGCTGGTTAGATAGAGACTAACAGGCTGGTTAGATAGACTAACATACTGGTTAGATAGAGACTAACAGGCTGGTTAGATAGAGACTAACGGACTGGTTAGATGGAGACTAACGGACTGGTTAGATAGAGACTAACAGGCTGGTTAGATAGAGACTAACATACTGGTTAGATAGAGACTAACAGGCTGGTTAGATAGACTAACATACTGGTTAGATAGAGACTAACAGACTGCGTCACTAGTCAGCATATGTACTTTTACTATATACTACCTATACTGAGAAACAAACAAATGACTGGATTGAGAAAACAAAATTTAAGCGCTGATGAGGATTGTTGTTCTTTAATGCATGTTGAAGCTGTACTTCCAAGAGCCTCCGCTATGGGGCGCAGTTAATAGAATGCCATGTTAAGCATACAGGTGAGGGCAGAAGAAGTCTGTGTACCATGATGCTACCAAGTTTAAGTAAATATGCTAAAGGCTAAAGAGTGATCCTGTATCCTGAGTCTTCTTACTTACCTACTACACCACTACAAAATATGACTACGTATAACATAACAATTGGCGACGAGCGAAGTTTGAACCGGGGGATTTTTTTTAACTGACGTTTTTACTGCAGGAGATGAAAATGGCTAACATGAATGTGCCTTCTCCGACGTCGTTTTTTACCATGCCCCGGAGAACCTACCATGCCGTTCAAGACTTGGCACCAGATGTTCAAGAATTACATGCTGGTGATAAATGCAACTGGAGCTAGTTGGCCCGAAGCTCGGAAGAGAGCTACGCTTCTACATTGCCTTGGTACCGAGGGTCAGCGGATTTTCTACACATTGCCGGATACAGGTGATACCGTTGCTGAAGCTGTTGCTACGTTGGATGCTCATTTTACTCCGAGAATCAATGTAGTAGTCGAGCGACGTACGTTCAGAAAGCGTGCACAAGCACTGCATGAGAGCATTGCACAATACGTCGTTGCTTTGTGTGACCTAGCTACCAGATGTGACTTTGATAATAAAACTGAGGAAAACCTCCGGGATCAGTTGATTGAACATGTAGCTAGCCCACAGATAAGGGAACGTCTGCTGCTTGAACCAGGTTTGACTCTGGAAAAGGCTATCAATCTAGCTACGCAGTTTGAAGCAGCTGCATTGCACGCTAAAGCTATAAGTACAGAGCGTGCTGCTCCAGTACATGCCGTGACGCCGCGGTCTCATAATACTTTCAAGAAACGGGACTGGCAGCGCTCCCGTCCAGATAAGCCTGCTGCTGCTACTGATTCTGCCTCCACTCGCTGCTGCTACCGATGCGGCTCGGAGAGTCACCTCTCCAAAAAAAACGGGACACAGCAGGGGGCACTCTGTCCTCTGGACTTGTCAGTAACAATGCCCATGTTACAGTGATAGGGACACCGTACAGCTGTGAGTGCCGTCCTTCGGATGAGATGCTAAACCGAGGTCCTGACTGAATTTGGTCGTTAAAGAACCCAGGACGCCTATCGTAAAGAGTAGGGGGTTCCCCGACGTTCCTGGCCAAATTCCCAATCAGGTCTCTGACATCAAGGCCACCTAATCATCCCTTCCCCTTAATTGGCTGATATCAATCTCTGTCTCCTGAGCCGTTCAGCCATTGTGTAGTGTGATGTGTGCCAGGTGCCAGTGTATAGCAAGCCATTGAGCCTGCGTAGCCCATGGTTGGGTGCTACCAGTGGTGGTGAAGGAGGCAATTTCCACTCTACATTGTAAAGCGCTTTGAGTGTCTAGAAAAGCTCTATATAAATGCAATCAATTTTAATATTATTATTATTATTATGTTCAACATGGACGGCTGTCCTCCTCACTGCTCTCCCTCCTGCTGTTCCTTGCGGCTGGGACAGGAGCACAGAAGCTCTACACTCTCAGAGGTGTGCTTCGGGGGGTGCTGCAGGGATAACAGGATTACCTGACAGCAGCACGACAAGCTCTATTGACGAAGCTTTGTATGCATTACATACACAAAGCTCTATAACGAACCGCCACTGAAAATGGAACAGTCTCTCTCAATTCTGTAAAGACTCTGTAAAAGAAAGCGTCTTGGGATTTGAAGCTGCAAGACTGCCTCGATGCTGCAGGACGGATGGAAAGAAATAATCCAGGTGCTCGGGAGATAGTGGCCTGGAGTACAGGAGTGACCTGGCCGGGCAAATACGGTGGTTCTTCTGGAGTCATGGCATACCGGGGTTCAACCTCGCATTAAGGAGGTGGCAAAGCAGGACCTTTGTGGTCATTGTGACGCTCATAGCCTTAATCCGGTTTTTGTTGACACAGTCAAAGTGCTGAACGCTCCAGCTTATGTATTTATGCCTGGCTCTTATGTTCACGCCAAGCGGCTTAACGTACAGAAAGAAATGTATGGTGGAGCATCCGGAGAGCTTCAGAGAGGAAGTGAAATGAGGCGTCCTGTACTTGATGGACTAGCCGTTAGTCTCCGTGTCCTCCGGGAAGCAGCTGCAGAAGACAGCAGAGGTGGAACTGTCCTCCGGGAAGCAGCTGCAGAAGACAGCAGAGGTGGAACTGTCCTCCGGGAAGCAGCTGCAGAAGACAGCAGAGGTGGAACTGTCCTCCGGGAAGCAGCTGCAGAAGACAGCAGAGGTGGAACTGTCCTCCGGGAAGCAGCTGTAGAAGACAGCAGAGATGGAACTGTTGATGCATGTGGGCCTGTGAGCTCAAATCCACCTGCAGTTCATTGGATTTTCAGTGACATAATGACGGGCATCCAAGCCTTACATCCAGCAAGTGTTACATTTTGCCAAGAGGAGACTCTTTTCATCTGCCTCTATGTATGAATGCAACAAAGAAGACCTCAGACATGAAGTACAACACAGACTTAAATTCTTTTAAGAAACTCTATATATCTGTGTCTCTGTATCCCTGATGATACAGTGATAGGGAATGACCCGACAGTGCTGCTGAGCACCATAAGCTGAGCTGAACATCTACTCTCAGATCAGTAGTAATCAGGGCCGGACTGGGGAAATAATTCATACCGGGAGATATAGCGCGAAATATAGCCCCAATCAGGCCACTTTTTAAGCGGGGGGTCTGGGGGTCTCCCACCAGGAAATTTTTTGTTACAAAGACTTAATTTACTGCATTCTGGTGAATTTTAGTGCATGTGAATCACAAACTAATGAGCCAACAATTGCTTAGTACAATGTACTGTTATGGACCTCAAATAAAACTGTTGTGGCACTAGCAATGCTACTCTCTCCACCAAAAGCAAGAGCACAACATATTTTTCTATTTACTATTATAATACAGTTAACCACTCTCTCCTGTAAGGGCCTTTCTTTTTCTTTGTTTTATCCCTCTCTCCTCCACCCTTTCTCTTTCTTCCACTGTCCATCTTGACATCAACGTTAATTGACTTTCGCTCTACTGTATCTCTCCCGAGTCCCTCACTACCTGGCTCATTGCCTGGCTGTTATTCTGCATCCGAGTGCCGTCTGCCATTCCATTCGCCGCCTCCGCTGTCAATCAGTTGTATCGCCTGGTCCCGCCTCCACCAATCACAAGCGGCAGCACGGCTCCATTGTGTGTGTGTCCGCGTGAGGGAGAGAGTCAGATAGTTCTCCAACTCTGTGGCAGACAGTGAAATCCTGGTTGTTCCCCACCCACCTAGGTTATCTAACTATCGCGCCGCGCCGCCGCCACAACTAGAAACAATGGCCTGGCAAAAAAAATAAAAAATATTATAATATTTTTTTTTCTTTTTTTTTATATAATTTTTTTTTAATCTGTGCAGGCCAGGCCACCGGGAAAACTCCCGGTGCTCCCGATGGCCAGTCCGGGCCTGGTAGTAATATAGCAAATTCTCCTCTCTTTAGCTCTCTCTCCACTTCTCTCCTCTTTGCTCCTCTCACCTTCTCTCCTCCCCTCTCCTCTCACCTTCTCTCCTCTTTGCTCCTCTCACCTTCTCTCCTCCCCTCTCCTCTCACCTTCTCCCCTCCCCTCTCCTCTCACCTTCTTTCCTCATCTCTCCTCTCACCTTCTCTCCTCCCCTCTCCTCTCACCTTCTCCCCTCCCCTCTCCACTCACCTTCTCTCCTCATCTCTCCTCTCACCTTCTCTCCTCCCCTCTCCTCTCACCTTCTCCCCTCCCCTCTCCACTCGCCTTCTCTCCTCATCTCTCCTCTCACCTTCTCTCCTCTCCTCTCACCTTCTCTCATCCTCTCCTCTCACCTTCTCTCCTCATCTCTCACCTTCTCTCCTCCCCTCTCTATCACCATCCTCTCCTCTCACGTTCTCTCCTCCCCTCTCCTCTCACCTTCTCTCCTCCCCTCTCACCTTCTCTCCTCTCACCTTCTCTCCTCTCACCTTCTCTCCTCCCCTCTCCTCTCACCTTCTCACCTCTCCTCACACCTTCTCTCCTCTCCTCTCTACCACCGTCCACTCCTCTCTCTCATCTCTCCCGTCCTGATCCATCAGGGCAGTATCAGACTGGCCAGTAGTACTCTATATGCCGGAGACGCCGGGACAATAGCTCCAGTGTTCGCGGTGTCCAGCGGGGCCGTTCTGGCCTGGTGGAAAGGCCCCAGAGAGCATGGGACCGGGTGGGTGGGTTGTTCAGCCAAGGGCTACTCCCGCTGCGTGCCTCACATCGCGTCCCCCGTTGTACTGGACCACAACGCACAGGCAGCTCACGTTCCCATTGATCACCACATTGAACACCAATATCTCCATGGTCTCCTGTAACTGCCACTGGGTTGGAATACCTTTCACTGGCTACTCATTCTTCTAGATATCCCTTACAGCACTGGCGACTCTTCACAGCACGTCTACCTTTAGCCTCTAAAGGGCCCTACAGAACACTCATAGCATGGATGGAGCACCAGTGGGAATCGAACCCCTAACCCCACCGGTATTGGTTTCATATTGTACCCACTGAGATATACAGGAGCACTACTGAATGACCACTATTGACGGTGTGAAATGACTGAGCTAGAGGCGCCTTCTGAGGAGTTTGCATGACCATACAGATAGTATAGACTATATCCTAAGTAACGAGGCCAGACAGACCACTTTATACTGTCTTTTGTGGAAGACTTCGAATGTTCCCTGGAAACCCCTGCAGTCCTGCGGCTTACAAACCTCGATCCTCCACTCCCCTCCCCTTCTCTCCTCTCCCCTCCCCTCCTCTATGTCCTTTCCCCTCTTCTCCGTCCTCTCCCCCCCACTCCTCTTCGTCCTCTCCCCTCCTTCCCCCCACTCCTCTCCGCCTCCCCACTCCTCTCCTCTCCCCTCCTATCCTCTCCCCTCCTCTCACCTCCTCTCCTCTCGCATCCCATCCTCTCCCCTCCTCCCCTCCCCTCTCCTCCATTCTCCTTGGTGTGATCCCGTCCTGGTTGAAGGCACCTTGCTGCAGCCCCTCCTGCACCGTCTGCGGTAACGGGACAGACCTTATTGTGTATGTATGAGACATAACCCAGACACCTGACACAGCAGGAGAGAGAGAGAGGGGAGGGGGAGGAGAGAGAGAGAGGGGAGGGGGAGGAGAGGAGAGAGAGAGAGAGAGAGAGAGAGAGAGAGAGAGAGAGAGAGAGAGAGAGAGAGAGAGAGAGAGAGAGAGAGAGAGAGAGAGAGAGAGAGAGAGAGAGAGAGAGAGAGAGAGAGAGAGAGAGAGAGAGAGAGAGAGAGAGAGAGAGAGAGAGAGAGAGAGAGAGAGAGAGAGAGACTAAGAGACTAAGAGACTAAGAGACTAAGAGACTAAGAGACTAAGAGACTAAGAGACTAAGAGACTAGAGTTACTGGAAATTAAGTAGCAGAAGAAGAAAATGAAGGGTACAGAAGTCAAGGTGGAGTAGGGCGTGTGTTGATGTGAAGACTTCATAACACCATCATGTGGCTATAGTATCCATCTGCAGAGCCGCAGAGCCAGCGGCGCTCTCAGGTCCGGCGGTCTGGGGACCGCTCAGCAGCGCCACCCACCCAAATGGCTGAATTGCCAATGGCTGAATTGGAGTATTGCACTGTGCGGGCACAGCTGTGAGATCCGCGCGAGGCCAGATATCTTGAATGAATGCGTTTATTTAAACTTTAATTAACAGATTGCAGAATGGGTACAGTACAGTACAGCTCAATACACACAATTGTTAAGGGGATGCAGACCAGAGAAAGACTTTCGTCTTGTTTACATCAGGGTCCCCCATTTTCAATTCATAATGACATTTATGACACTCAATATACAGATATAAAAATCTAATCTAATCATAATCTAAACTAATCATGACATTTATGACATACATATATGCAGTACTGTTACATTTGTGACATACAAGATATGCAAATATGTTTGTTTTTTTATCTGTTTATTACTTGTTTTTTATTATTATTTATTTTCAATTTATGTTCGAAATAAATAAACTCATTCATTCAAGATATTGTGTGAGTGGGGAGCTCCAGTAGCTCACCGCATATCTCGGCGCTATTTCTGCGTCGGGGAAAACCGTGCTGCGTCACGGATCTGGTGGACTCCGAGTTCGATTCCCGGACCCGCCGTCATTTGCCAGAATGTCTTCCCCTGATCTATATCCCGTTTCACCCTGTATCTGTCGGTCATGCTTGACCAGAAAAGCGATAAACGCTAAAAAATTTAGTTTAAAAAAAAAAGATATTGTGTGAGCAAAGGTATAGTTACTGGCTGTACAATACTGCTGTAGGCCTATAATACTGCTGTTCATATCCAGTATACACATCAGCGTTTCCGTTAGCCGGTAATTACCGGTATTTGACCGGCAAAATATGTTGAAGTCCGAATATTTAAATCTCTCCGGTCATAATGTCCGGTGAAAATAATTTCTCTAAGCACAATTTTATTATTTGAATTGTATTAAAATAGGCTAAAATTAAATAGCCTATGCGATGAACGAAACAATCATTACATGTTGCTTCACTCTGATAAAGCGCGGATGGCGCCGCTCGGATGTGAATCTTTTTTTCTTTCTTTTTTTGAGCCTGTCTGGCCACCATAATGACAAACAGGTATACGAGCGAGAGAGAGAGATGGCCAAAACAAGCTAAGCTTAACAAATATTTCATGAAACCAAGCACAAGCAGGTCTAATAATAATGACAACGAAGATGAGTCTTCTGAACTTGAAGTCACAGAGACCGCTGATGCCGTAGTGAAAGAAAACAGAAACAGAAATGTCGAGCGTTCAGGCCCGAGTGGAAAGTTTAATTCTCCTGGCTGAGGTGCGACATTATATCCACATTTTCCAGTTCACTGATCCAGCCAGGGTTACCACAGTTCATTCTGGAACCTCAGATCCCCGCTGATCATGGAGTTCTACAGTATCGCGTTGGATCCATACACGTATCGATTTTTTCGAATGGTGATCAGGAATTGGAATATACCAGTTGGATACCATCTGATGTCAGGTAAGGACTCTATGTTATCAGTGTTAGGATAATCAGAGTAAGTTTGATGAAGTTATAAGCTGTTTTGTGAAATGTCTTCTTTCGGTTTCACTGTAAAAATCCAAAACAAAATCAAAGACGACCTTGATAGATGGGCAAAACTTAAGAACACAGTACAAGCACGGATATCAATAGTTAAGATGGATGTACTACCTAAAATCAACTTCTTCTGTTCAATGCTACCGTTACCCCCTCCAGAGGGTTACTGGAAAAGATTACACTCCTCCACATACAAATTTATTTGGAATAACAAACCACCACGTATAAAAAGATCCACCGCACAGAGAAATAAAGCAGATGGTGGCATGGCATTTCCAGATTTTTTCCTATATTTTAAGGCGTACTCATTAAGTCCATTGACAACATGGTTTGACTCCCAAGCATTAGCATCTTGGAGAAAAATAGAAGAAAACATAGTAGCCCCACATAGACTGAAGGACATAGCATACACTAAACTACCAATCAAGCACTGTGAACGAAAATTTGGCCCCATAATTACTCATGCGATCCGGATATGGCGTGAATCACAAAAAAATAATCCTAACCCACAAGAATGGCACAATCATACTCCCTTATTCAATAACAATGCTCTCTTAATTGGAAAACGACCTATAAGATTCCCTATATGGGAAGAGCAAGGCATACACTCATTAGGGATGTTTTTAACAAACAGGGTTTTTGTAGTGATAAAGAAATACGCAAAAAATTTAATCTCACCAAGTCCACATGGCTTTTTCACAAACAGTTAGAGCTATGTTTGAAGTCTCACAGTGTTCCATTAGACAGACCAATTGAACACCACAGATACCACAAATTCTTCTACTCAAGAGAGACATCGAGAGGTTTTGTTTCAGAATTTTATCATCAATTACTAACGTCCTCGTATGAAACCCTCCAACTTGACTCTGTCTGGAGGAGGGATATACCAGACCTGGAAAATGACTTTGATTGGCAAGGAGCCCGGGCAAATGTCCGACTTACATCAAGGAACCCGGATCATCAACAAATCAATCTTAACTATATTCACAGGACATACTTGACTCCTATAAGACTGTGCCGAATGGGGCTCAAACAAGATTCCAAATGCACCCAATGTACAAATGGGGACGAAGGGACATTTATGCACATGTATTGGGACTGCTCACCAGTTAAGGCATTCTGGAAAGATGTGACCCAACAAATATCAAAACTCGTATCTTGGAATATACCTGCACACCCCTCGGTATTGCTGTTGAATGATGTTTTTGAGTTTGCAGTGAATCCACAGCTAAAGAGATTGGTTTTATCGGGTATCACAGTAGCCAAAAAGCTGATCGCATCACGCTGGTTTCAACCGGAAAAAATGTGCCGTAAAGTTTGGTTTCTTACATATCTCGATGTAATTTACCATGAAATATCTACAGCAAGAATTCTGGGTCTCAATGAATCCAAAATGTCAATGTGGTTAGAAGTGGTGGAGAGAATAAAAGCTAGCTTATAATGGTAGTGTCTGGTTAGGTGCGAGGGATAGTGGAGGTACTTCTCAAGGTGGGGTCCGGGAGGGGGGGGTTCGAGCTGAGCATATGTGTGTAGGTTTTTTTTTTTTAGATAACAGGTATTATGGGTATATCTTATATAAAACAACTAACCAAAAGGTGATCTCATTGGATGTGCCCTGACAATTAATGCTTGTATATCTTATCGTGTGTTGTCATGTTTGTTTATATGTTTGTTTAAAAAATAATAAAAAAATTAAATACAAAAAAAAAAGTCCGAGAGGAAATCAACGGGGCGATTATCCGCGTGCGGCCGTAATGTGCTTGCGTGCACGTATAATATTGATCATCTAGCATTTATTTGAAAACGATTCATAAAAAGGCCGACGAATATCAACGTTGTGGAATATTCCACTAAAAGACGATTTTCATAGAATGCTCCAGAATGAGCTGTTTTTTATCTGAAAACGGGGGCTTTTCTAAATGCTCTGAAACGGAAACGACGCGATAAACAGCCTTGACAGCATTGACTGGAAAATAGTCTTTGATAATGCGATGGGCAGATTAGACACATAGCCATAATTTAAAACATAGATTAGGCGATATTAACGTTAACATTGGCGCCGATGGTGGCATTCAGCCGGTAAAAAGGAAAACCAGGCTGACCGGAATTTCTCGAATATGTCCGGGGATAGAAATCTTGCAGGACACCCAGACCAGCACGAATATGTTCTAACGGAAACGCTGATACACATATTTACATTAAACATAATATTCAACATTCCTTAACCTGTTCCACCCCAAGGAGTCGGTACCGACCCAAAAATGACATTATGGTCATAAATCAATAGTGTTTCATATTTTTGGCAATTTTTTCATCAAACGTTTTCAAGTATTAACATCACTAACATGTCACAAAAGCATGTAGAATGTATATTATCATCAATACGTTAGTTTAGCAATAGGTTAAAAGTGCCATTAGATACAGTAGTTTTAAGTTTTCGATTTTATGAAGTCTATTCCAAGACGGAAACGGAAATGGAAATTTTTAACCATGGGAATTGTAGTCTTTTTGCGGCCATTTTGTAGAGGACATGCATAGCTGTCGACCAGCGTTGGAACTTTTCCGAACTACACTTCCTGTCAGATACTGTGGGGGTTCAAAGTTCAGCGTTCTGAATGAATCATATCAATAACTGTTATGATTCGCGATAATAAGCCACAAAAAGGTTTTTGACAAATATTGAAACACAGTTAGTTTCTCCTCCCTATTGTTAGCATGTAGGAACAATTAGATCTGAAATTAGTTTCAAAACGGTTGCACTGTGGGGAAAATTAAAAAGTACACTAGAGTAAAAGTACACCCAACCCCACCCCACCTACCCAACCTTCTCCAATGTACAGTTTCTACGTCAAATGTATATACACTCTTTTTCTGGACACTTTTTGTATCACAAACAGTACTGTATTTGCAAATCTGGTATGTCATAAATGTATAGATGTAGCAGTACTGTCTATCTGTATGTTGTGTATGTCATATATGTTATGATGAATTTAAAATGGGGGACTCTGATGTAAAAAGACGAAAGTCTTTCTCTGGTCTGCATCCCCTTAACAATTGTATGTATTGAGCTGTACTGTACTGTACCCATTCTGTAATCTGTTAATAAACTTTTCAATCAATCAATCAATCAATCAATCAATCAATCAATCAATCAATTTCATTATCTGTTCTTATGCACGCCTGGTGATACTAAATCCAAATTGAACTCGGGCATTTGAAAGATAATATATGTATATATATATAAATGTGCAAATTGGCTATAATAAGGTAATGTATAAGCATCATATTCTATATTCTATAATAATATTTCAAATTGCATTGGTCCAGATGGGAGAATTCAGTACTGTATCTACAGAACCTTCGGTTTAATCATCTTCCCTTTATTAATTTCCTTAGATTTTTTTGTACACATGATCTCAAGAGGGTACTGAACGAGATCAGTGGCAGTTTTTTAAGTTTGGTCATTATTATCATGGTGTTATTCACTGTCAAAGATGCAAAGAAAAATCATAATTCATATTCTCCTTTGTTTCATCACAATTTAAGCAAGCCTAGTAATAGACACAATATTTCTGACACTGTGAATACATTCCCTGAGGTCCATAGATGTACCTAGATACCAAGAATATGCAAATAGCCCTTGTAGAAGTGGAGCAATATTCCATTTACCTAGGTATATATTTTAGGCGGATTTTCACATCGTGTGGAGTGTGGACATACAGTACGTACCCACCACATCACATATACTGTAGTGTATAGCATATAGCAAAAGTATACCGTTACCTTATATTTATGTAAATAAGTAAGGCAATTGAAATATAACAGAACTTGCGGCATCATATTGTTAATTTTGTTGTCAAAATCTGCAGTACAGCTCAATACACACAATTGTTAAGGTGATGCAGACCAGAGAAAGACTTCCGTCTTGTTGACATCAGGGTCCCCCATTTTCAATTCATCATAAATGTACAGTTCCCTCCCCCTTGTATATATTTACTGTTGGGATCTCTGTTTAACAGTACTGTATATTTGCATATCTTGTATGTCACAAATGTAACAGTACTGCATATATGTATGTCATACTGTAAATGTCATGATTAGTTTAGATTAGATTAGATTATACTCCAATTCAGCCATTTGGGTGGGTGGCGCTGCTGAGCGGTCCCCAGACCGCTGGACCTGAGAGCGCCGCTCTGCAGATGGATGCTTCTCTCATGTGGGCCCCAATGATCTCCATTTACATTATTACCTCGGTGGGTCTTGTGAAAAGCATCTGACAGAACACGTCTACACTCTCAGTGGTGTGTTCATGGACAGAGACAAGATGTACGAGCCACGATGGCTCGTCACTATTACAGCCTGCAGATGCTGTTGGTTGTTTATGGCTTAAGTCACCAGTAATCATCATGAAAATGACAGAAGGCCCTAATAAAAACCTGTGACAGTAGGAATAGGAAGTCAAGACAAATGTGTGAAAGGGCTGTCTCTCTCTCCCTTCTCTCTGGGTGCCTGTCTCGTCTCTCTCTCTCTCTCTCTCTCTCTCTCTCTCTCTCTCTCTCTCTCTCTCTCCTCTCCCTCTCCCTCTCCCTCTCCCTCTCCCTCTCCCTCTCCCTCTCTCCCGTCTCCTGCAGCAGAGTTGAGGTGTAGTGGAGCAGAGAGAGGCACAGACGCACAGTGATAATCTCCGCTGTCCGGCTCCATTACGCTCCTCTACACATGACTGATGAAGAGCCAGAGCTGCACACTGTGAGAATACAAACACTCATCTGTCAGCACTGTGCACAGTACACCACACTCACACACACACACACACACACACACAAACAAACTGTACACCACACTCATGCACATATACATACTGTACATTGCATGCATCACACACACACACACACACACACACACACACACACACACACACACACACACACACACACACACACACACACACACACACACACACACACACACACACACACACACACACACACACACACACAGATGACTGATGAACGCACACACACACAGAGATGACTGATGAACGCGCACACACACAGAAAGACACACGGATACATACTGTACATGAACGAATGCATGCACACACACACACACACACACACACACACACACACACACACACACACAGAATCCAGAACGCTCATCCAAGGCAACAGTTGTGGTCCAAAATCACCACTTGCAGCAGAATTAGTCTCAAATCACCACACGTAGCATAACAGAGTATGAATTAGTCTCAAATCACCACACATACAGTAGCATAAGAGTATGAATTAGTCTCAAATCACCACACGTAGCACAACAGAGTTAGTCTCAAATCACCACACATAGCATAACAGAGTATGAATTAGTCTCAAATCACCAGGCATAGCATAACAGACTATGAATTAGTCTCAAATCACCACATGTAGCATAATAGAGTATGAATTAGTCTCAAATCACCACACATACAGTAGCATAAGAGTATGAATTAGTCTCAAATCACCACACATACAGTAGCATAAGAGTATGAATTAGTCTCAAATCACCACACGTAGCATAACATAGTATGAATTAGTCTCAAATCACCAGGCATAGCATAACAGAGTATTAATTAGTCTCAAATCACCAGGCATAGCATAACAGAGTATGAATTAGTCTCAAATTTCAAGTGCATGGGGACACAGATGCTGCATTACACGGTATCTGAACTAGACATTGGAAGTTGAAGGGCAATTTATCATAGCTGACAGCGATGAATACCTACCCACCCCACGAGGCTTGGCCCATTAAAGAGTTAATGTACTGTTCAGTACTGGGCATGGCAAACAACGTTCAGCAGGGAGAGTCTACTGTGTTAGTAGATATCATTCAAAACACACTTCTGAATAGGTAGGGACCTTGGTAGATATAGGACCTTCGTCTGGCATAGTAGATATAAGACCTTCATCTCTCTCTCATCTTCTCTCTCTTATCTTCCTGGATATTTTACAACTACCGTACATTTTACATTTATATTTTCACTGTACATCTTACTGTATATTACTGTATATTTTTGGCTGTATACTTTAGAATGTATATACATATTTTAGAATCCACATGTATTCCAATGTGGATTCGTCCATACATGGCAATAAAAATCTTTGACTTTGACTGTATTTTTATTCTTATTTTATTTAAAGTTTTTGACTACCTAAATGTTTATTGTGAGTGATGTAGATTGTAGTGCCGAATTTCCCCCAGGATCAATAAAGTACTTCTATTCTATTATATCTGGCATAGTAGATATGGGACCTTCATCTGGCATAGTAGATATAGGACCTTCATCTGGCATAGTAGATATAGGACCTTCATCTGGCATAGTAGATATGGGACCTTCATCTGGCATAGTAGATATAGGACCTTCATCTGGCATAGTAGATATGGGACCTTCATCTGGCATAGTAGATATGGGACCTTCATCTGGCATAGTAGATATCGAAGTGCATGTATGCATACTGTACACATTATACACAGACACACAGATATAAAGACACACAGACTCTCATGAGCAGTGAACACCATGCATTGCTGCCCTGTTCAGTGTTCACTGGGAGGCAGGATACAGTGCAGAACCCATCAGTCAAGACAGACAGCCCTGCAATGAGTCAGCCAGCCAGTCAACCAACCAACCAGCCAGTGAGCCAGCCAGCCAGCTAGTCAACCAGCCAGTCAACCAACCAGCCAGTGAGCCAGCCAGCCAGCTAGTCAACCAGCCAGTCAACCAACCAGCCAGTGAGCCAGCCAGTCAGCTAGTAAACGAGCTAGTCAACCAACCAGCCAGTGAGCCAGCCAGTCAGCTAGTAAACGAGCTAGTCAACCAACCAGCCAGTGAGCCAGCCAGTCAGCTAGTAAACCAGCTAGTCAACCAGCTAGTCAGCCAACCAGCCACCTAGTCAATAAACCAGCCAGCCAACCAGTTAGCCAGCCGGCCAGCCATGCCAAGCCTAGTAATTATTTCTGTTGCTCTTAAGTTATTTTCGTCTTCTCAGCCCAGTTCACAGCAGATCATTCTGTGCTCAGACATCTGAGCTCTTCCCACTCACTCTACCCTCCCATCTTGTTTACTCTCTACGTTCTGGTATTCTCCCTCTTCTCTCTTCTCCCTCCAGCTCCCTCTCCTCCCTCCAGCTCCCTCCTTCTCTCTCTCTCCTCCCTCCAGCTCCCTCCTTCTCTCTCTATCCTCCCTCCAGCTCCCTCTTCTCTCTCTCTCCTCCCTCCAGCTCCCTCTTCTCTCTCTCTCCTCCCTCCAGCTCCCTCCTTCTCTCTCTCTCCTCCCTCCAGCTCCCTCTTCTCTCTCTCTCCTCCCTCCTTCTCTCTTCTCTCTCTCTCCTCCCTCCAGCTCCCTCTTCTCTCTCTCTCCTCCCTCCAGCTCCCTCCTTCTCTCTCTCTCCTCCCTCCAGCTCCCTCTTCTCTCTCTCTCCTCCCTCCAGCTCCCTCTTCTCTCTCTCTCCTCCCTCCAGCTCCCTCTTCTCTCTCTTCTCTCTCTCTCTCCTCCCTCCAGCTCCCTCTTCTCTCTCTCTCCTCCCTCCAGCTCCCTCTTCTCTCTCTTCTCTCTCTCTCCTCCCTCCAGCTCCCTCTTCTCTCTCTTCTCTCTCCTCCCTCCAGCTCTCTTCTCTCTCTCTCCTCCCTCCAGCTCCCTCTTCTCTCTCTCTCCTCCCTCCAGCTCCCTCTTCTCTCTCTTCTCTCTCCTCCCTCCAGCTCCCTCCTTCTCTCTCTCCTCCCTCCTTCTCTCTTCTCTCTCTTCTCTCTCCTCCCTCCTTCCCTCTTCTCTCTCTTCTCTCTCCTCCCTCCAGCTCCCACTTCTCTCTCTCTCCTCCCTCCTTCCCTCTTATCTCTCTTCTCTCTCCTCCCTCCAGCTCCCTCTTCTCTCTCTCTCCTCCATCCTTCCCTCTTCTCTCTCCTCCCTCCAGCTCCCTCTTCTCTCTCTTCTCTCTCCTCCCTCCAGCTCCCTCTTCTCTCTCTCCTCCCTCCAGCTCCCTCTTCTCTCTCCTCCCTCCAGCTCCCTCTTCTCTCTCTCCTCCCTCCTCTCTTCTCTCTCTTCTCTCTCCTCCCTCCAGCTCCCTCTTCTCTCTCTTCTCTCTCCTCCCTCCAGCTCCCTCTTCTCTCTATCTCCTCCCTCTAGCTCCCTCTTCTCTCTCTCTCCTCCCTCCAGCTCCCTCCTTCTCTCTCTCCTCCCTCCTCTCTTCTCTCTCTTCTCTCTCCTCCCTCCAGCTCTCTCTTCTCTCTCCTCCCTCCAGCTCCCTCTTCTCTCTCCTCCCTCCAGCTCCCTCTTCTCTCTTCTCTCTCCTCCCTCCAGCTCCCTCTTCTCTCTTCTCTCTCCTCCCTCCAGCTCCCTCTTCTCTCTTCTCTCTCCTCCCTCCAGCTCCCTCTTCTCTCTTCTCTCTCCTCCCTCCAGCTCCCTCTTCTCTCTCCTCCCTCCAGCTCCCTCTTCTCTCTTCTCTCTCCTCCCTCCAGCTCCCTCTTCTCTCTCCTCCCTCCAGCTCCCTCTTCTCTCTTCTCTCTCCTCCCTCCAGCTCCCTCTTCTCTCTCCTCCCTCTTCTCTCTCTTCTCTCTCCTCCCTCCAGCTCCCTCTTCTCTCTCTTCTCTCTCCTCCCTCCAGCTCCCTCTTCTCTCTCTTCTCTCTCCTCCCTCCAGCTCCCTCTTCTCTCTCTTCTCTCTCCTCCCTCCAGCTCCCTCTTCTCTCTCCTCCCTCCAGCTCCCTCTTCTCTCTCCTCCCTCCAGCTCCCTCTTCTCTCTTCTCTCTCCTCCCTCCAGCTCCCTCCTTATCTCTCTCTCCTCCCTCCAGCTCCCTCTTCTCTCTCTTCTCTCTCCTCCCTCCAGCTCCCTCTTCTCTCTCCATGTAATAAACTCTTCAGCATTTCCACCCAGATGAAGGCGGTCTAATGTTGAAATGTTGGTTTAAATAAAGATTACTGCATCCAGGCTACGACTGCACCGCCTGGGACTTCTTCCCCCTTCAAGATCAAGTTCCATCCTTTAGAAACTATTTCTACCTCCCTGTCTCTCTCTCCCTCCTGCCCGTCTCTCTCTCCCTCCTGCCTGTCTCTCTCTCCCTCCTGCCTGTCTCTCTCTCCCTCCTGCCCGTCTCTCTCTCCCTCCTGCCTGTCTCTCTATCCCTCCTCTCCGTCTCTCTCTCCCTCCTGCCCGTCTCTCTCCCTCCTGCCTGTCTATCTCTTCCTCCTGCCTGTCTATCTCTCCCTCTTCTCTGTCTATCTTTTCCTCATGCCTGTCTCTCTCTCCCTCCTGCCTGTCTATCTCTCCCTCTTCTCTGTATATCTCTCCCTCCTGCCTGTCTCTCTCTCCCTCCTGCCTGTCGATCTCTTCCTCTTCTCCGTCTCTCTCTCCCTCCTGCCTGTCTCTCTTAGAGCCATATGAAATCCGCGTTCATGGAATCGCAGACGGAATCGCAGAATATACCAATAAAAATGGAATCAACTGCAAAACGTGGAATATTGCAGAATTTGGCAGAATCTGGACTGAAATTCCGCTTTCGGGTGGAGATGGAACGTTTGGTGCAAAGCGTTTACACACAACACGCAGCAGTGTCTAAGCGTCTGCCGTCTGGCTGCTTCGGTGTTAACGTCGTCAAGAAGCTAAGAAATTCCGCAATAAGCCCTAAATTCAGAGCAGAACAGTATCCTAATGACTTTTATGCCTCCGGCGATAAGGTGTTTTGCAAATTCTGTCAACGTACCGTGGACTGGACCCGCAAAAACACGTGCGACACTATTGTGATTAAATAGCTATGTAACGTTACAGTACATAGGACTATAGATGGAAATTATAGCTTCTTGCTAAATCTGGTGCACCCATCCATTTGTTTAATGCATACGATTGTCATTACACACTGTCCTTTATAAACAAAATAAACTTAAATAGCTATGTAACGTTACAGTACATAGGACTATAGATGGAAATGATAGCTTCTAGCTAAATCTGGTGCACCCATCCATTTGTTTAATGCAAATGATTGTCAGTACACTGTCCTTTATAAACAAAATAAACTAAAGGTGCCTAAATTATGCATTACTATATTTCATCACAATATAATATACAGTATATAGCTAGGCTACTGATATTGTCATTGTGATAATGTCAGTAGTAGCTAACTGTATCTGTTGTTTACACTAGAAATAATTTTCTGTGCATTTTTATTTTGTCACAATATTATTTGAAAAATATTGTGTAAAATTGAACTGTATTTCTGAGTTGCAGCACTTTAAATGGACTGTTATCTTCTTCTTTTTCTTTTGGCTTTTCTCGTCAGGGGTCGCCACAGCGGATCATCCGTTTCCATCTGTTTCTGTCCTCTGTGTCGTCCTCCGTCACTCCCACTGCCTGCATGTCCTCCTTCACTGTGTCCATAACCCTCCTCTTGGGCCTTCCCCTCCTCCTCTTTCCTGGCAGCTCCATCTCCAGCATCCTCCTGGAGATGCTAAATGGACTGTTATATTTTAATCAATTGTGGACATTTATTCATTCCCACTTATTAGACACTATTTCTGATGGTAAAATGAGCATAAAAAGCAAAATACAGAATTCTGAAATATTAAAACGAAAAAAACTGAATTTGGGGAAAAAAAATATGCAATTTGGAAAATATTAAAATGGATTTCATATGGCTCTACATATCTCTCTTCCTCCTGCCCGTCTATCTCTCCCTCTTCTCTGTCTCTCTCTCCCTCCTGCCTGTCTCTCTCTCCCTCCTGCCTGTCTATCTCTTCCTCCTGCCTGTCTATCTCTCCCTCTTCTCTGTCTCTCTCTCCCTCCTGCCTGTCTCTCTCTCCCTCCTGCCTGTCTATCTCTTCCTCCTACCTATCTATCTCTCCCTCTTCTTTGTCTATCTCTCCCTCCTACCTGTCTATCTCTTCCTCTTCTCTGTCTCTCTCTCCCTCTCTCTTCCTCCTGCCTGTTTATCTCTCCCTCCTGCCTGTCTATCTCTCCCTCCTGCCTGTCTCTCTCTCCCTCCTGCCTGTCTATCTCTTCCTCCTGCCTGTCTATCTCTCTTGCGTGGCGATACTGTATCGATACAGGAACGCCAAGTATCTTTTTTTTTTTATTCAAAACTTTTATTGACGTTTTTTCGTTGCAATATGAGATCGGCACAGGTCAAATTGTACACATATATGCCAGACGTATTGCACATATCTACATATAAGTAGTCAAAATATAGGTCTGTTGAATGTAGACAATATACATATTGCACAAAGGTACATATAGTTAGTCAAAATATAGGTCTGTTGGATAAACAATATACCTATTGCACAAAGCTATGTATAAATAAACAAAATATAGGTCTGTTGAATGTAAATAATATACATGTTGCACATGGCTACGTATAAGTACTCAAAGTATAGGTCTGTTGAATATATAGACTAAAAAGAGTACACCACAAAATAAATATAGATATTGTTTCGGACATACAGTCAATTAAACAGATATGTACACTCAGGACAAGCACTGTACAGCAGGAATAGAGGAATGGATCACATTTTTATTTTATTTTTTTTAAATGAGAAGGTAGACATCGGTTACATTTGCACAAGTAGATAGGTCACTCGACTGGACTGTGCCAGATTAGGAGTGAGCATTATTTATGGTATCTGATCAAGTATCGATATTTAATAATTTATTTATTTATAAAAAATAAAAATTAAATACATTTTTATTTGTGTATATATATTTTTTGTATAAGGAAGTTGCATTGTTCATTTCAATACCTGTAATAGTACAGTAGTCCACACGCACACGTGTGCATTCAGTTAAGTTGAAATATGACTGTAATACAAACAGTTCAGTTTGTCAGGTACATTCAGATTCAGATTCAGAGTTTTTATTTGCCACATGGAATCATACAATCAGAGTTTCTTCATTACACAATCATAAATAACATTCCATGGACAAAAGGAGCAGGAAGAAGAATAAATCTTATAGTTACCTGCCCCTTATTCCTAAACTAAAGAAGTATTTTCTTAATGGTCGGCGTACAACCTAATTTATACAAATAATAATTTATACCATTATACAAGAAACTCACAATTCACAGTTAAACAAGGAAAAAATTAAATAATAATAATAATAAAGAATAAAGAATAAAAGAAAAAGAGAAAAAAAAGAAAAGAAAAGATCTCACTATTCAGATCACATTTGATTTTCATACTGACTAAATATTTCTTTTTTATAATTTTTTTTGAATAGATAAACACTACATCCCTTAAGCTCGCTATGGAGAGAATTCCACAACTTTACACCAATAACTGAAGGACACATCTGTTTAAGTGTGGTACGTGCAAACTGATGTTTAAAATTGTATTTTCTCCTACTAAACTCACTTTCTAAATGAAAAAGATTTTGTAGTTTTTCTGGCAGTGTATTACAGTGTTTACATCTGTCTGCTTGAGAATATACCATGTTCTGCAATAAAAATGATTGAAGTGAGATGAACAGACTGAAAACGTTATTTTATTAGATAAAACATGTTGACAAAGTTTTACTTTGCAGTTGAAAAAAGGTAATAAATCGCAATATATCGCAATATTAATATCGCAATACTATCGTATTGTGACTCTAGTATCGTGATAGTATTGTATCGTGAGGCCTCTGGTGATTCCCACCCCTAATTAATATGTACAGTGATACAGGTATAGAGACACTATGATAGTACAGTAAGTCCTACTGGCCAGCAGTGTAAGGGATATAGTATCTACAGATATGTAAAAAGGACTATACAGTATACAGTATGTACGGACAGATGTGGATATATATATATATACACACGGTAAGAATTAATATATATATAATAATATATACGGTATATACAGCATTATTGTACATGCTATCATGCATTGTGTCCCCCACTAGATAGAAACGTATAGCTCCTGTCTGCTTTGAAGACAGCCCACCACCATGACAGATGAAGGCAGGACGGGATGTTACTGACATGACTGAACAGCGCTGTCGGAACTCATGGATGCGATGAAAAAAACACACGTACAGTACAAACACACACATGAGCACACACACACATACACACACACACACACACACAATCTATCACTGTTGTCAGGAGGACTCGTGGGCTGACCATATCGCCGTGGTGATTGATTGGTTTCTTCTCTCGTCCAGTAGATAGCGACTGGACTAACAGAGAGAGAGAGAGAGAGAGAGAGAGAGAGAGAGAGAGAGAGAGAGAGAGAGAGAGAGAGACGGGCAGCAGGTGTGTGCCTGTCTGTGTAACAGAGAGGACGAAGGACAGATGGAGACAGTGAGAGAAAGAGAGAGAGAACAGGCTATTCTGGGTCCTCGCTCCACAATGGTTGAATGAACTTCCCACTACAGTCAGGAAAGCCGAATTTCCACTGTCGACTAAAAACACACTACTAACCTTTGTACCGTCTTTCACTATTATAATGAACTGCATTTATATAGCGCTTTTATCCAAAACGCTTTACAACATATGCCTCACATTCACCCATAACACACTTGCCGGCGGAGGTGACATGCAAGGTGCTGACCTGCTCATCGGGAGCAGTTAGGGGTTTAAGTGTCTTGCTCAAGGACACTTCGACACGCTTCCCGGGAGGAGCCGGAATCAAGCCTACCTCCTGAGCCGCTGTCACCCCTGATTATGCACTGTGCTACTAAGGAATCTACCTTGCGTATATTACTACCTACTATGCTAATTTTGTCTATACTACTATATAGTGTTGTCACGATACTGGAATTTCGACTTCGATACGATACCTTGAAAAGTATCGATACTTCGATACCATTTCGATACCAAAAAAAAAAGAAAATAAAAAGAAAACAAGGGTACTTGAGAGAGCGAGAGAGGGAGATTTCTCCGGAGCTATGCTCGGAGCATTTATTAACATTATATTTTCAACAACATTGCTGCTAATTGGACACTTCATGGAGGCGGGGTAACGTTGTGTCGAGTTCATGCGTGTACTAGTGTAGGATGGGCTCCGCTCGACCTAACGTTGGAAACGGGGTAGTTGTGTTGAGTTCATGCGTGTACTGGTGTAGTGTGGGTGGGCTCGGCTTGACGTTACTCCGTTTCCATGAAGTAATTATAAATGTGGCCAGCTAGCTAGCATAAGCTAACGGAGGAACGACAGCTAACGTTAGCTAATAATAGCTTTATTTACAAACTGAAGACAGGGCTTCCGGCTGTGAGGGGGAGGAGGCTGCAGCAGCTTGTGTCTGTTGCCGGTCTAGGAGGAGGAGGAGGCGGAAGGGCAAGCGTGCTCTGGCAGCACGTCTGTCTGTCAACAACTTGCGGGAGCAAGCCAGCTGGTATCGGTACTGCAGAAAGTATCGATACTTCGGGAAATGAGTATCGAAACCATTTTAAATATTCAGTATCGATATTTCGATATTTTTGACAACACTACTACTATACACTCAAGACTGTAGCACTCAAGTTCAACACTGTTTGACGAACAATTTGTTTAGTTTTTATTTATTTGTTAGAGAGGGACAACATACATTAACCTCTTATGCATCGGACGGTCCGACGGTGCACTTTGCACCATTCGGTGCACTTTGCACCATTCGAAAGTTGAATTTGCCGCCTTTCGATCGCAACCACCCTCAACCAGTTGCGTGCTTCGGGTCTCGAGTTACATGACGATATATCCGGCATGCGTCATTTGACAGGCCGCTCTGTCAAATGACCACTTCCGGTTCTGAGAGGTCTAGAACTGACCAATCACCGCTGATGGCGAAAATGATTGACCATTGTAGCCAACGAGCGTCCGCTCCGAAAGAGACCGCAGCCGAGCGGTGAGAGTGGGGGAAGGTGGTGAAAGTTGATGAAGAAATCCGTTGCTGTGACTCAAGCGTCAGAATGAATTGAAGTGGACGGCCATCTTCGATAATCACGCCGTTTTCTACCGGTACACACTTTACCAAAAACACAATTTCTTTTATAGATTTTTATAACAGAAATGTGAGTTCTTTTTTGCTTTAGCAACTTCAGAATGTTACCTTTCAAAGGAGACCAGGTTCATGCATGTGCTATAAGTATAAAGTATAAAGCTAAGCTTTGCAAAAAAAATTATGTAGTCATCAAAAACTAAAATGGCCCCGTTTTGGGGGTGATGCTTAACCCTTTCAGTGCCACGGACACGGACGACATATCTCGTTTTATCAGCCCCCCCATTGAGTGCCCACGACGACAAATATCGTTTTATTTTTTTATTAGCGATCTGAATTCATATTTCATCAACCGAGTCTCCCGTTGGTACACCAGCCCCTCCAAGAACTCAGATTGGAAAAAAGCACCCCCTATAGTCTATCCCTGTGTAACTGCAGGTCAGTCGCTTAGACTGACCTGGGATCTGTAGATCTGTAGAGGTGGAGCCAACTGGCTCCTTGTGCTGGCGAGCAGTCTGCTCAAGAGGGATCTGATCGCGGGACGGAAAGCAGCCTGGATTATATATTTACAGCAGCCAATAATCAATCAATCAACGCGATCGATATTTGGAATGGCGATCAGGAACTGGAATAATCTTTTTGGAGAACATCTGATCTAAGGTAAGGAGTCTATGTTACCAGTCTTGGGGTAATCGGAGCTGTATTCGCTGAGATAACACCATGTCCCTATGTGTGTATGTGTGTGTGTGTGTGTGATCTTGCGGGAACGAGAGAATCGATTTTTCAGCTCGCGTCTATAGCGTGCATACGTACACATATACTATCGATAATCTAGCGTTTATTTGAAAACGATTCATAAATAGGCCAACAAATGACAACGTGTCTAGTGTATTCGAGAATATTCCAATAAATGCCGTTTATGAGGGAATCTTTCTATCTTCCCGGAAAACGATAGCTTTTCGAAATGCTATAAAAAGGATATGAACCGATTAAAAAAACAATCCGTTTCGACAATGTTGACTGCAAACAAGTCATTGATAAGCGACGGGCAGATTAGACACTGACTCTGAGATCGAATCCAGCTGGCAGCGGTACCTCCAGCTTGGTCAGTCGTCCCTACTAAACACAATTGGCAGTGTTAGCGGGTGGGGAGCCGGTGGGGTATGAGTCCTGGTCGTTGTAAACTGACTCCTACTGGTCGGACCCTCCCCAGGCCGACAGTGGGGCAATGCGCACAACGACCAGGAAGGGAATCAATTGGCATAATGACTAAATTGGGATGGGTGAAAAATACAGAAAGCCCAAAAAAGAAATAGAATATATAAATGTAGCCAAAAGGCTAGTTCACATTGGCAGTCCCCCAATGTCACTGACCCTTAGCTGCCAGAGTTGTACCCTACCTGCTGACTTATCGTATAGAACTTGTAAGTCACTTTGGAGAAAAGCGCCAGCTAAATGACTGAATGTAAGTGTAAATGAGGAGAGAATACATATCACTCACATCAATAGCTCGTGCTGCCCCCCCCCTAGAGAAAATGCTGTTAACCTGCGTTAACGAGTGATACGCCGCTTTAGCGCACGCCGCCAGAGGCCATGCGTGGGTATTGCTCTCCGAGGCTCGCTGTTTAAACAGCGCGTAAAACTGCTAAATCACCTGGCGGGTCTTATTTGGTTGGTTTAAAAGAGGAGGTCAGGCTGAGATGGGCCCCTAGAGGTCCCTCACAGTGATCCAGACGGAGCCTATGAAGCAGCGCGTTGCGTTTGGCGAAGGTTACCGGGTGGAGAAGGAGACTAAGTTAGACGAGGTGTCGGTCGTATGGAATACAGTTTCATAAATGTTCGCAATTTACTGCTACATTTGCACTCTGGTTGGATGCCACACTTCTCTTGGTTGTACTGTACCTGTGCTGTATGATGACAATACATTTGAATCTAATCTAATGGAGACCTCATTTTCTGCACTCAATTAAACTCCAGGTTGGAGCAATATCTCCCCAATGATCACTTCTGTATACTAAATGATACGTTGCACACACACACACACTAGAGCTGCCGCGATTACCGCATTACCGCAGTATCGCTGTTACATCACGGCCACCGCAGAGTAGGCTGAATACCGCATCACTGCTGTTTTTTATAATAATAATAAAGTACCCTCCTCTCGTTGGGCTTGCGGCTCTGCAGATATACCCTACTCCTCTATCGAGGTTCCAAGCGACCCTATTGGGTACCAGAAAAGTCACGTGAAACATTGCAGACCACTGATTGGTCAGAAGAGAGACGCGTCACACGTTGGACTGGAGCGTCCTGCAGTTTTTTACGTCCTGAATGTCAGCCATTGATCAGAGCTCATCACAATACGGCTAATAACGTTAGCTTTAGCTCCCCGCCGGAGTGGACTACCATCGCTCCTCAGGAGTACTAAACGAGACATAATGATTTTACTGTCTGCAACGAATGTTATAATAAAAGCCCTTCGTTCTATACACTTGTCTGATTGAAAACTTTATTAACAGACCGCAGAATGGGACAACTCAGCACGCTCTGAGCAAAGAAAGGAACTGAGATATGAATTGAGTATTGCTTGTCTTGCTATGGTCCGGTAAATACGCTGATGTTATTGAACGTATAACTATATAATGTTATTGCCACAAAACGAATGCCTTTATTATAAAGTAGTAACTTTATAGTAATAATAATAAGAATGGGTCGGGGGGGTAACCACCCCTGCCCGCGACACCGAGTGAACGGCGCACGACCAGAGGGGAAACTTCGAATCCGTGTTTCACTTTCAATAACTAATGCGTGCTTGCCGAATCCCAAACAATATTCATGCTGCAAAGTCATCCTCTAAAGATAGATATTTAGACTAGAGGCAGGCTATATGCTATAAAGAGTAGACTACTACTAAAAAAAAAATGCATTCAAACTTTTTTTTAAATTTTTTGTGTAATAACCGCGGCGGTAGGAAATATTTTGCAAATTTGTGCGGTAAGGAAAACATCAATACCGCGGCAGCTCTAACACACACACACACACACATGCACACATACACACACACACACATGCACACATACACACACACACACACATACACACACACACATGCACACACATACACACACACATACACACACATACACACACCCACTTTGGCCAATCATCCTTCCTTAATCCATCACACAATGTCTGCTGCCTGATGGAAGACTTTCCCCGCTACTGCTGATGAATGGCATGCCAGGTCTGGTGAGCTGCTGCTGCTGCAGCATTTAGCCATCAGCCCCGACGCTGCAGCCTGGCAGCCAAGGAGAGAGCCAGGAGAGAGGCAGGAGAGAGCCGGGAGAGAGGCAGGAGAGAGAGAGAGCCAGGAGAGAGCCAGGAGAGAGAGAGAGCCAGGAGAGAGCCAGGAGAGAGGCAGGAGAGAGAGAGAGAGCCAAGAGAGAGCCAGGAGAGAGCCAGGAGAGAGCCAGGAGAGAGCCGGGAGAGAGGCAGGAGAGAGAGAGCCAGGAGAGAGAGAGAGCCAGGAGAGATGCAGGAGAGAGAGAGAGCCAAGAGAGAGCCAGGAGAGAGCCAGGAGAGAGCCAGGAGAGAGCCGGGAGAGAGGCAGGAGAGAGAGAGAGCCAGGAGAGAGCCAGGAGAGAGAGAGAGCCAGGAGAGAGCCAGGAGAGAGGCAGGAGAGAGAGAGAGAGCCAAGAGAGAGCCAGGAGAGAGCCGGGAGAGAGGCAGGAGAGAGAGAGCCAGGAGAGAGAGAGAGCCAGGAGAGATGCAGGAGAGAGAGAGAGCCAAGAGAGAGCCAGGAGAGAGCCAGGAGAGAGCCAGGAGAGAGCCGGGAGAGAGGCAGGAGAGAGAGAGCCAGGAGAGAGAGAGAGCCAGGAGAGATGCAGGAGAGAGCGGGAGAGAGGCAGAGAGAGAGAGAGCCAGGAGAGAGGCAGGAGAGAGCGGGAGAGAGGCAGGAGAGAGAGAGAGCCAGGAGAGAGAGAGCCAGGAGAGATGCAGGAGAGAGCCGGGAGAGAGGCAGGAGAGAGAGAGAGCCAGGAGAGAGAGAGCCAGGAGAGATGCAGGAGAGAGCCGGGAGAGAGGCAGGAGAGGCAGGAGAGAGGCAGGAGAGAGCCGGGAGAGAGAGAGAGAGCAGGAGAGAGGCAGGAGAGAGGCAGGAGAGAGAGAGCCAGGAGAGATGCAGGAGAGAGCCGGGAGAGAGGCAGGAGAGAGAGAGCAGGAGAGAGGCAGGAGAGAGCCGGGAGAGAGGCAGGAGAGAGAGAGAGCCAGGAGAGAGAGAGCCAGGAGAGATGCAGGAGAGAGCCGGGAGAGAGGCAGGAGAGAGAGAGAGCCAGGAGAAGAGAGCCAGGAGAGATGCAGGAGAGAGCCGGAGAGAGGCAGGAGAGAGGCAGAGAGAGCAGGAGAGAGCCGGAGAGAGAGGAGGCAGGAGAGAGGCAGAGAGAGGCAGAGGAGAGGCAGGAGAGAGCCGGGAGAGAGAGAGAGCCAGGAGAGAGAGAGAGCCAGGAGAGAGAGAGAGCCAGGAGAGATGCAGGAGAGAGGCAGGAGAGAGGCAGGAGAGAGGCAGGAGAGAGAGAGAGCCAGGAAAGAGGCAGGAGAGAGCCGGGAGAGGCAGGAGAGAGAGAGCCGGGAGAGCCGGGAGAGAGGCAGGAGAGAGCCGGAAGAGAGCCAGGAGAGAGAGAGAGCCAGGAGAGAGGCAGGAGAGAGGCAGGAGAGAGCCGGAAGAGAGCCAGGAGAGGAAGAGAGCCAGGAGAGAGGCAGGAGAGAGGCAGGAGAGGCAGGAGAGAGAGAGAGCCAGGAGAGAGGCAGGAGAGAGGCAGGAGAGGCAGGAGAGAGCCGGGAGAGAGGCAGGAGAGAGGCAGGAGGAGAGGCAGGAGAGAGCCGGGAGAGAGGCAGGTGAGAGCCCGGGAGAGAGGCAGGTGAGAGCCAGGAGAGAGAGAGAGCCAGGAGAGAGGCAGGAGAGAGCCGGGAGGAGTGCAGGAGAGAGCCGGGGAGAGGCAGGAGAGAGCCGGGAGAGAGGCAGGAGAGAGCCGGGAGAGAGGCAGGAGAGAGCCGGGAGAGGGCAGGAGAGAGCCGGGAGAGAGGCAGGAGAGAGCCGGGAGAGAGGCAGGAGAGAGCCGGGAGAGAGAGCCGGAGAGAGCCAGGAGAGAGGCAGGAGAGAGGCAGAGAGAGCCGGGAGAGAGGCAGGAGAGAGCCGGGAGAGAGGCAGGAGAGAGGCAGGAGAGAGGCAGGAGAGAGCCGGGAGAGAGGCAGGAGAGAGGCAGGAGAGAGGCAGGAGAGAGGCAGGAGAGAGGCAGGAGAGAGGCAGGAGAGAGCCGGGAGAGAGGCAGGAGAGAGCCAGGAGAGAGCCAGGAGAGAGGCAGGAGAGAGGCAGAGAGGCGGGAGAGAGGCAGGAGAGAGGCAGGAGAGAGAGCCGGGAGAGATGCAGGAGAGAGCCAGGAGAGAGGCAGGAGAGAGCCGGGAGAGAGGCAGGAGAGAGGCAGAGAGAGAGCCGGGAGAGATGCAGGTGAGAGCAGGAGAGAGAGCCGGGAGAGATGCAGGTGAGAGCCGGGAGAGAGGCAGGTGAGAGCCGGGAGAGAGGCAGGAGAGAGGCAGGTGAGAGCCAGGAGAGAGGCAGGAGAGAGGCAGGAGAGATGCAGGTGAGAGGCGGGAGAGAGGCAGGTGAGAGCCGGGAGAGAGGCAGGAGAGAGGCAGGTGAGAGCCAGGAGAGAGCCGGGAGAGAGGCAGGAGAGAGGCAGGAGAGAGGCAGGAGAGAGCCGGGAGAGAGGCAGGAGAGAGCCGGGAGAGAGGCAGGAGAGAGAGCCGGGAGAGATGCAGGAGAGAGGCAGGAGAGAGGCAGGAGAGAGGCAGGAGAAGCCGGGAGAGAGCAGGAGAGAGGCAGGAGAGAGAGCCGGGAGAGATGCAGGAGAGAGGCAGGAGAGAGGCAGGAGAGAGGCAGGAGAGAGCCGGGAGAGAGCCAGGAGAGAGGCAGAGAGAGAGAGCCGGGAGAGATGCAGGTGAGAGCCGGAGAGAGGCAGGAGAGAGGCAGGAGAGAGGCAGGAGAGAGCGGAGAGAGGCAGGAGAGAGCCGGGAGAGAGGCAGGAGAGAGCCGGGAGAGAGGCAGGAGAGAGCCGGGAGAGAGGCAGGAGAGAGCGGGAGAGAGGCAGGAGAGAGCCGGGAGAGAGGCAGGAGGAGAGCCGGGAGAGAGGCAGGAGAGAGCCGGGAGAGAGGCAGGAGAGAGCCGGGAGAGAGGCAGGAGAGAGAGCCGGGAGAGAGGCAGGAGAGAGAGAGAGCCAGGAGAGAGGCAGGAGAGAGGCAGGAGAGAGAGAGAGCCAGGAGAGAGGCAGAGAGAGGCAGGAGAGAGAGAGAGCCAGGAGAGAGAGAGAGCAGGAGAGAGCCGAGAGAGGCAGGAGAGAGAGCCGGGAGAGAGGCAGGAGAGAGCCGGAGAGAGAGGCAGGAGAGAGCCGGGAAGAGAGCCAGGAGAGAGCCGGGAGAGAGGCAGGAGAGAGCCGGGAGAGAGGCAGGAGAGAGCCGGGAGAGAGCAGGAGAGAGCCGGAGAGAGGCAGGAGAGAGCCGGGAGAGAGCAGAGAGAGAGCCGGGAGAGAGGCAGGAGAGAGAGCCGGGAGAGAGGCAGGAGGAGAGCAGGAGAAAGAGAGGCAGGAGAGAGAGCCAGGAGAGAGGCAGGAGAGAGAGAGAGCCAGGAGAGAGCCGGAGAGAGGCAGGAGAGAGAGGGAGAGAGGCAGGAGAGAGCAGGAGAGAGCCGGGAGAGAGGCAGGGAGAGAGCGGAAGAGAGGCAGGAGAGAGCCGGGAGAGCCAGGAGAGAGAGAGCAGAGAGAGAGAGAGCCAGGAGAGAGCCGGGAGAGAGGCAGGAGAGAGAGCCGGGAGAGAGAGAGAGCCAGGAGAGAGCCGGAGAGAGAGAGAGAGAGAGAGAGGGGGCCAGGGAGAGCCGGGAGAGAGGCAGGAGAGAGCAGGAGAGAGAGAGAGCCAGGAGAGAGGGAGGAGAGAGGCAGGAGAGAGCCGGAGAGAGCCGGGAGAGAGCAGGAGAGAGGCAGGAGAGAGCCAGGAGAGAGG
>NC_140183.1:59082986-59134211 GCF_963971535.1 Notolepis coatsorum
TTGGCAATCTGAAACGGTTAAGCAGCCACTCATCTGGCAGTGCCCATAAATTAAGTCCATGCGTGCTCCAATTCAGACTGAATGGTGCATAACACGCTCTCTCTCTCTCTCTCTCTCTCTCTCTCTCTCTCTCTCTCTCTCTCTCTCTCTCTCTCTCTCTCTCTCTCTCTCTCTCTCTCTCTCTCTCTCTCTCTCTCTCTCTCTCTCTCTCTACCAAATCCATTCTGCAACAACGGAACGCAGTGCGTGCGACACGGGTCAAAGTCAGTTGTTTATTTATTTATTTTTACTGTTTGCATCTGAGGTGGTCCGCAAATGTTCTTGATAACAATCTAGTGGTCCGCATAAACAAGAAGTTTGGGAACCACTGATCTAGACTATCTCTAAATATGAGTTCTATGTGTATGGCCTGGGCGGCCAGAGCATCTAACTGTTCTAACAGCAATATATAATCCATTTCAGAAGCAGAACGCACACAATAAGTTATAATAATAATAATAATCATAATTATTGAAAAGTTCTGGATTTTTAAGGTCGTATTTGGGGGTATTAAGGCTTTTTAAAAATGTTCTCATCTGGGTAAGAGTTTCTTATCTGGGTAAGAGTGCTCTCGACCACTCTTAGAATTTGGTCTTACCTAAGAGAAAAGCAAAAATAAGAAAACATTGCTGAATCCCAGGTACGAACAAAATAAGAAAAAATGCTAGTTAAGAACAAAATAAGAGGAAATCTGTTCTTATATCGCTTCGTGAATGAGGCCCAATGTTCGCCATCTTGGGAGGGTGACTTACGACTTATTGTATAGCAAGAAGGCAAACATACAAAACATACAACAATGGAGGAAGAAGGAAGTTGAAGCTTCTTCCATGATGCTCCATGATGCTTTTCACAAACTTCCCAACCCGCTTCTAACCCAAAAAAAGTCAACCGGGATAAGATAAGAAAAGATAAGATATTCCTTTATTGATCCCCTTGGGGTGATTCAGGAGTCATAGCAGCACAGGGGAAGGGAGGTACAGGTATGGGCAGGGTAATAGTAAAAAGACATGCAGATGTGCAGTCCGTGCTCACGGTTATGGAGCCTAACGGCCGCTGGCACGAAGGACTGGCCAAGGCTGTTGGTGGAGTCTGTGGCTGAACGTGCTCCTCATCTTGGCTAGCTCCTCATAGAGGGGTATGAGTCTGTGGCTGAACGTGCTCCTCATCTTGGCTAGCTCCTCAGAGGGTATGAGTCTGTGGATGAATGTGCTCCTCATCTTGGCTAGCTCCTCATAGAGGGTATGAGCCTGTGGCAGAACGTGCTCCTCATCTTGGCTAGCTCCTCATAGAGGGTATGAGTCTGTGGCTGAACGTGCTCCTCATCTTGGCTAGATCCTCATAGAGGGGGTGGGAGGGGGTCTCCAGGATAGCGGCCAGCTTCCTTCTCATCCTCCTCTCTGCCACCACCTCTAGTCTGACCAGCTCGACTCCCACCACGGAGCTAGCCTTCCTCACCAGCTTGTTCCCAGCATACCACAGCAACAGAAGAGGACCCTGGCTACTACGGACTGGTCAAAGGACTGCAGCAGTCCCTCTCCTCTACGGCGTGCCCCATAGATCTGCCGTCGGCTGCCCAGGCCTGACAGCTTGATGATGATAGTACAGTAGGGAGAGCCAGACATAATGGAAGACCTTCCATAAGAGCTATAAGAGCAGCTGACGTCAGCCATAATTCCTATGTCACACATCCGTGCGTTCATATCGTCCCGGCTCGACTACTGCAGTTCCCTTTTCACCTGCCTCAGCAAGTTGTCCCTAAAATGGTCCAGAACGCTGCTGCAAGGTTACTGTGCAGGTCCAGCAGGTCAACTCACACTGGCTTCCCATTACGTTTAGGATTTGTTTTAAGATTAGATGCGATAAGATATTCCCTTATTGATTCCCTCTGGGGAAATGCAGGCATCATATAATCATGGGGGGGAGGGGCAGTATAGGTATGGGCAGGGTAATAGAAGGAGACATAAATACAGTATAGGCAATACAATTCGATCTGATTACAAAAATATGAGAAAAAATAAACGGTGTAAACAAAGTTGCAGATGGGGGTATGTATGTCCTATCGGTTCTCACTATCAATATGAATCTGAATAGTGAGATCTTTTCTTTCCTTTTTTTTTTCTTGTTTCATCTGTGAATTGTTTGTTTCTTTGTATATTGTATGAATTATTATTTTGTGTAAATTAGGTTGTACACAGTTCAGGAATAGGGGCATGTAATTATACGATTTTTCTTCTTCCTGCTCCTTTTTGCCCATGGGGGAACTGTATGAGAACTGTATGATTTATATTACTTCCATATGGCAAATAAAACTCTGAACCTGAAATCTGAACTCAGTATACATTACAATAAATATAAGCAATAAAAAAAAGTTTCACATATTTCACCATGCATGGCCAGGCACCTGTGAACATCTGTGACCTGATTAATCCATGTATCACCGACAGGTCACTGAGGTCTTCTGACCAGGGATTACTGGCTGCCCCTCGCTCTCGACTCAGAATAAAACGGTGATTGTGCCTTTATGGAAATGCTCTTCCTATAGGCGTACGATCTGCAGTCTCTGGTGACGTCTTTAAAAAGCAGGTCATTTATTAAAAGTAATTTTTTACAATTGTATGGTCTTCTTTATATGAAAATTAAAAAAAAAGTCTTTGTGAAGCACTTTGTGACTCTGCTCTGTGAAAGGTGCTATACTAAATAAATAAGTTGTAGTGTATATGTACATATATATATACACTACAACTACTGTATACAGGCTACAGCTTTGCTTAAGTGTGGAGATACATATGGGAAATCATGCAGAAATATACTGCAGTTTATGTGTGTGTGTGTGTGTGTGTCCCGTGCACTCACTGTAGTTTTTGCGATGCTGTAGTTGGCCGACGACACACACACAAACTAACGTTCTTTTTTAAGAAAAAAGTATTTAAAACTTAAAAAAAAAAATTTACACATACAAAAAAAACAAGTGACGTGACATCGATTTCACGCAGTTATCGATACATCGATAAGTGGTCTCAGCATTAACTGATAGCATCTCTCTTGATGAAACAACGCCACCAGGGCCGGCTGGCCTTCCCTCAAGACGGCCCGGCCATCTCTGCTTCTTCTCACTCGCCATGTAAACACAGCGACGAGACAGCAGGACTGTAGACGCCACTAACGCTGCACATCCTCAGTTGTATTTCAGAGAGACAGTTAAATCGAACGTCAAACTTCAAACTGAAAGGGTCTTGGTGTGTAAACGATAATAAGGTGTGCACCGTTTGATTTCAAAGAGTTCCGTGATTCATTTAACGACCAGTACACACAGTACAGTACGACTGTAAATGCACTTAGAAGATTACTTTATTGTCAATGTACACAAGGCAATTGAAATGTGTCTTTTCGCCTATCCCTCCTAGTTACACAATCACATACACACAGTCCAATATGATGAATTGAAAATGGGGGACCCTGATAGAAACAAGACGAAAGTCTTTCTCAGGTCTGCATCCTCTTAACAATTGTATGTATTGAGCTGTACTGTACCCATTCTGCAATCTGTTAATACACTTTTCAATCAATCAATCAATCAATCAATCAAGAGTCAGAGTTCAGGGTCACCCGCAGTGCAGGGGCCCTGGAGCAGTTTTGGGGTTAAGTGCCTTGCTCAAGGACACATAGAGATGGTGGGCACCGTAGATGTAATACCAGCCACCCTTCAGTCACCAGCTCACAGCTGGATTACACCCTCCTGTCAGTGGCGGGGATCGAACCTGTGACATTTCGGTTAGTGGCCGGCCTCTTTATCTCTAGTCTAGGCCATCCTGTCAACTGATACAATATATTGTATTTGTATATTCTCTTTTATATTATTCTAGATGTGTTCCCCCCCCCCCTGTGTGAACAAACACCAAGACACATTCCTTGTATGAAACCTTTGCCAATAAATATTCTCATCCTGATCCCTGGGTGTTTACCAAGTCTTACAAAGCTTAAAAGCCTTGAAGACAGAGCTAGATATGCAGATCAATGTATAACGCTGAACATACACCAGCAGAAAAGAAGCTTAGCGAGAGAAAGAGAGCGAGAGAGACAGAAAGAGGGAAAAAGTGAGAGATAGAGAAAGAAAGAATCATCATTTTACTTGTGTCAACATCCACCAGCTGCTCCTGATTAGAATTCTAAAGCCGTTGAAACCAGCGGAGGCTCTCTTCCAGTCGTACATGTGATAAATGTATTTATGCAGACAGCTCTTTGACGCCGGACTACGGAGGACTTGGCGGCTCGTAGCCGGACTTGACGCCAGTTCATCTTCTCAGTCACACAGCGATAACGGGCCGGCGAGTTAACCCCCTCGACGTGACACACGGGAGGCGGGGGAGCCGGCTCAGCTGTCTACAGTACCTGGACCCGTCAGGCCCAGTGTCAGCTGTCTACAGTACCTGGACCCGTCAGGCCCAGTGAGCCCAGTGTCAGCTGTCTACAGTACCTGGACCCGTCAGGCCCAGTGAGCCCAGTGTCAGCTGTCTACAGTACCTGGACCCGTCAGGCCCAGTGTCAGCTGTCTACAGTACCTGGACCCGTCAGGCCCAGTGAGCCCAGTGTCAGCTGTCTACAGTACCTGGACCCGTCAGGCCCAGTGAGCCCAGTGTCAGCTGTCTACAGTACCTGGACCCGTCAGGCCCAGTGAGCCCAGTGTCAGCTGTCTACAGTACCTGGACCCGTCAGGCCCAGTGTCAGCTGTCTACAGTACCTGGACCCGTCAGGCCCAGTGAGCCCAGTGTCAGCTGTCTACAGTACCTGGACCCGTCAGGCCCAGTGAGCCCAGTGTCAGCTGTCTACAGTACCTGGACCCGTCAGGCCCAGTGAGCCCAGTGTCAGCTGTCTACAGTACCTGGACCCGTCAGGCCCAGTGAGCCCAGTGTCAGCTGTCTACAGTACCTGGACCCGTCAGGCCCAGTGTCAGCTGTCTACAGTACCTGGACCCGTCAGGCCCAGTGAGCCCAGTGTCAGCTGTCTACAGTACCTGGACCCGTCAGGCCCAGTGTCAGCTCCACGTGTTCAGCTAGATTACCTGTCACTCACGGTTACAGCACTGCTATGCAAACCACACGCAAACTGCAGCGCGCGAGAAGATCCTCTCTGTGGGAGACGCGCACACGCACACACACACACACACACACACACACACACACACACTCATACGCAAGCGAACGTGCGTGCATATGCACAGTTGCACACACACACACACACACACATACACACATGTACGCGCACAAATGCACGCTCATACGCGCACGCACGCACACACAGACACACACACACACTCTTTGAGCCAGGATGGACTCCCACAATAGAGAGGGAGACTAGGCCTAACAAAAATAATAGTTGGTTTCAGGTTGGTTGTCAGTTTGGCCATGGGTAGGTAGGGAATTTATTTTATTTTTATTTTTTTTTTATTCTTTCCCACGGCGACTATGGATAGGGAATTTCTTTATTTAATTAACCCTTTCACTGCCACACGACAGAAGGTTAGCCCTTTACTATCACACAACCGACGGCGATGCTCCATCATTAGCATCATTAGCTCCGCATCCGCGGAGCTAATGATGCTAATGATGGAGCATCGCCGTCGGTTGTGTGATAGTAAAGGGCTAACCTTCTGTATTGTCACAGTGAAAGGGTTAACCGGCTGTCGTGTGGCAGTGAAAGGGTTAAAATGTTCACAACAACATGGATGCATGTACTCTGCCAGCATGTTTAATATCCATAATACTAAATGTTTGACTAAGATTTCTATGAAACTTTATTCTAAAAAAAAAAAAAAAAAAAAAAAAAAAAAAACGGATTTTTTTTTTTTTTAATATATAATTTTTTTTTTAAACTCATAAAATATATTGGGTCGCACCTAAATCGGCAGGGTCGGTCGGCAACCTGAAACCAACCATTATTTTTGTTAAGCCTAAGCAGGGAGTGTCAGCCTCACCGTTATACGTCACCCTTGGCTTGGTGAGACACATGACCAGGTGCAGGTCCATCTCCTCCGAGGAGACAAACTTGGAGCACACAGGGCACTTGAAGCCTGAGGGACACAAGAGAGACATATATACAATCAATAACAAGTAAAGTAAAAGATATTGAAAAACAGGTGAAAGTTTATGTCTGTTCAAATTTGGAAGGGCAGGTGTTGTATATACCCCCGGGGCATTGGGAAGGGCAGGTGTTGTATATACCCCAGGGGCATTGGGAAGGGCAGGTGTTGTATATACCCCAGGGGCATTGGGAAGGGCAGGTGTTGTATATACCCCAGGGGCATTGGGAAGGGCAGGTGTTGTATATACCCCAGGGGCATTGGGAAGGGCAGGTGTTGTATATACCCCAGGGGCATTGGGAAGGGCAGGTGTTGTATATACCCCAGGGGCATTGGGAAGGGCAGGTGTTGTATATACCCCAGGGGCATTGGGAAGGGCAGGTGTTGTATATACACCAGGGGCATTGGGAAGGGCAGGTGTTGTATATACACCAGGGGCATTGGGAAGGGCAGGTGTTGTATATACCCCAGGGGCATTGGGAAGGGCAGGTGTTGTATATACACCAGGGGCATTGGGAAGGGCAGGTGTTGTATATACCCCCAGGGGCATTGGGAAGGGCAGGTGTTGTATATACCCCAGGGGCATTGGGAAGGGCAGGTGTTGTATATACACCAGGGGCATTGGGAAGGGCAGGTGTTGTATATACCCCAGGGGCATTGGGAAGGGCAGGTGTTGTATATACCCCAGGGGCATTGGGAAGGGCAGGTGTTGTATATACCCCAGGGGCATTGGGAAGGGCAGGTGTTGTATATACCCCAGGGGCATTGGGAAGGGCAGGTGTTGTATATACCCCCAGGGGCATTGGGAAGGGCAGGTGTTGTATATACCCCAGGGGCATTGGGAAGGGCAGGTGTTGTATATACCCCAGGGGCATTGGGAACACTCAGGAGCATTTCCTGCCAGTGGTATCTCACATTACACTTGGACAATATCGCACTGATGATCCAGAGACAACAAGATCCTCCCCGTCTACAGCTGCACCCCTGACCGACTAATTTTCCTTTTTAATCCAGTCGCAATCAATTATCTCCCCCACAATCACAGACACAAAGGAGCAATTAAACGGTACAGGCCATATCAACAGCTCCCGCTGCCCGCCGAGCCTGTCTCAACGTCTCCGTTCTGAGAGAGAGAGCGAGACGTGCCCTTTTGGCTGAGATTGATGATCATGTTTTAGGAGAAACGCGTGTGGAGCGGCCGGTCGTGATGGATGAGGCTCACTGCTGCTGACGAGCAACATTTTTACATCTTCGTTTCGTATCAAGTAGTTATACTGTAGTTCTCAGAAGGGTGTTTTATATATCGATGTGAAGCTTCATGTAGTTATCAGAGGACTGTTCTATATTGTTGTGATGTAGTTATCAGAGGGCTGTTCTATATTGTTGTGATGTAGTTATCAGAGGGCTGTTCTATATTGTTGTGATGTAGTTATCAGAGGGCTGCTCTATATTGTTGTGATGTAGTTATCAGAGGGCTGTTCTATATTGTTGTGAGGTAGTTATCAGAGGGCTGTTCTATATTGTTGTGATGTAGTTATCAGAGGGCTGTTCTATATTGTTGTGAGGTAGTTATCAGAGGGCTGCTCTATATTGTTGTGATGTAGTTATCAGAGGGCTGTTCTATATTGTTGTGAGGTAGTTATCAGAGGGCTGTTCTATATTGTTGTGAGGTAGTTATCAGAGGGCTGTTCTATATTGTTGTGAGGTAGTTATCAGAGGGCTGCTCTATATTGTTGTGATGTAGTTATCAGAGGGCTGTTCTATATTGTTGTGAGGTAGTTATCAGAGGGCTGTTCTATATTGTTGTGATGTAGTTATCAGAGGGCTGTTCTATATTGTTGTGAGGTAGTTATCTGAGGGCTGCTCTATATTGTTGTGAGGTAGTTATCTGAGGGCTGCTCTATATTGTTGTGATGTAGTTACTTATCAGAGGGCTGCTCTATATTGTTGTGAGGTAGTTACTTATCAGAGGGCTGCTCTATATTGTTGTGAGGTAGTTATCAGAGGGCTGCTCTATATTGTTGTGAGGTAGTTATCAGAGGGCTGCTCTATATTGTTGTGAGGTAGTTATCAGAGGGCTGCTCTATATTGTTGTGAGGTAGTTATCAGAGGGCTGCTCTATATTGTTGTGAGGTAGTTATCAGAGGGCTGCTCTATATTGTTGTGATGTAGTTATCAGAGGGCTGCTCTATATTGTTGTGAGGTAGTTATCAGAGGGCTGCTCTATATTGTTGTGATGTAGTTATCAGAGGGCTGTTCTATATTGTTGTGATGTAGTTATCAGAGGGCTGTTCTATATTGTTGTGATGTAGTTATCAGAGGGCTGTTCTATATTGTTGTGAGGTAGTTATCAGAGGGCTGCTCTATATTGTTGTGATGTAGTTATCAGAGGGCTGCTCTATATTGTTGTGAGGTAGTTATCAGAGGGCTGTTCTATATTGTTGTGATGTAGTTATCAGAGGGCTGTTCTATATTGTTGTGAGGTAGTTATCAGAGGGCTGCTCTATATTGTTGTGAGGTAGTTATCAGAGGGCTGCTCTATATTGTTGTGAGGTAGTTATCAGAGGGCTGCTCTATATTGTTGTGAGGTAGTTACTTATCAGAGGGCTGCTCTATATTGTTGTGATGTAGTTATCAGAGGGCTGTTCTATATTGTTGTGATGTAGTTATCAGAGGGCTGCTCTATATTGTTGTGAGGTAGTTATCAGAGGGCTGCTCTATATTGTTGTGAGGTAGTTATCAGAAGGACAGCAGTTAACCTGCATTGTTTAAAACATGGCAGAATGGCAGCTAACAGCCTCTGCAGGCTGCTGGGACGTCATCAATCATCAACACGACTGTCAGCAGGAGGCAGTCTGACAGATACTGCGTGCGTGCGTGTGTGTGTGCGCGCGCGCGTGCTTGTGCGTATACGTGTATGTGTGTGTGTGTGTGTTTAGTCATTGCTTGCTATATCCTTGATCCTCTATATCACTGTGCTTACGCCCTGGGTTCAAACGATCCATTTTCACGATTCAAATCCAACTTCCTATGAATAATCAGATATCGATTCCTAAAACCAGAGATTGATATTTTAATATTATGCCTTTTCCCGCAGATGAGTGATGCTTTAACCCCGACATGAGAGACTACTGTAGCGAAGATCCGGACAGACCGTGAGCAGGTGTTACAGAATTTAAACTCCAACTGGCCCCCAAAAACGGATTCTCCATCTCTCAGGACCTGGCCATTTGCTGACACGATTCACAAACTTGCCTACTGCGAGAAAAAAAGCTTTACTCCGACCGACCATCTCTCACGATGCTGAGGGCGGACCCGTGATGTTTAGAGCGAGTTGCGGCTTCGCACACCTCTGCTGAGTGGCCTGGTCCAGGGAGATAAACTCAAGTCTTCCAGAAAGGCAGAAAAGTGTGTGTTTGTCTTGAGACCTGGATAAGAGCGGTGTGACTCATGGTTTATACAGGGTGGTTTCTCCAGGGGATTCATCAGAAAAGTGGATCAGTGTGTAAATGTAAGCATGCACGTTTAGTTTGTGTGTGTGTGTGTGTAGGTGTGTGTGTGTGTGTGTGTGTGTGTGTGTGTGTGTGAGAGAGAGAGAATGAGAGAAAGAGAGAAAGCAAGTGTGTGTCTATTGGTGTATGAATGCATTGAAGAATGTGTATGTGTATGTGTGAGTAGGTGCATGCAGGACTAGAAGATATTGATTGTGTTATTAATAACAGGGCTGTACAGTGCGACGAGGTTATCGCAAATTGCCCCCCGTGCGAGTGAAAAATAATATTTGGGGGCAACCTTGCGAGTAGTGATTTCAACCCTTCATTCGCATTTCACTCCTAAATTAATCCATACAAATTGGATAAAAAAATAGTAAAACATTAGCCTACAACCAGGGCTGTACAGTGCGACATAATGTCGCGGTGCTATGAAAAAATCTGTCGGCGATGAATGAAAAAAATATTTGCGTGTGAATCTGAGCCACGCTATTCTACTTGGTAGTTGTAGTCTATCGTGCGATTAAATACCATGTCCCCATCTGCGTAGAGTCCATACATCCAACACCAAATCCAATAATTCCTAGCAAACAATCTAAACTAAACTGAATGTGGCCTATTGCATCGCCAAAGAAGAACTTCTTTTCAATAAGTTTAAGCCGCTAATTTTGCTCTGCAAGAAGAACGGAGCGGATATCAGTCCATCTTATGACAACCACGTCCGATGTGGAGAGATGATAAGAGACCATAGCCGATTAAATTAAGTCGGATCTGGCAGTGATGATTGACGGGGACACGGACACTTAACAAATGTCAGCCATGCATTAGGTGAGTAGCCCACTATTAGGACGTTTTTCAATACTTAAATACTGTCTACTTAAATTTCCCTCCGGGGATCAATAAAGTATCAACCTATCTATCTATCTAATAATGAGACAATATGCAAATAAGATAATACTAATAATTGTCACGGTTCCCCGCATGAAAGTGGCTTGCAACTTACTGCTGGTAAAATCACTGTTTATTTCTCGTTTTGCATAGTATTACATTCCTCTTCTATAAACAATCAAAGTCCCACCGTAAGAGCTATGGCCTCATACGGGTCAATTAAACCTTTTTGATTAGAGTCTTTCCTTCGAGCTAAGTTGAACTGAACATTTCACTGTCAAAAGCGCAAACTTAAACAAGGTTGCATCGCAACACGTTTTCAAAATAAAGGTCACATACTGTATACAAATACCGTAGTAGGCTTCTCAGTTCTTATAAAAAAAAGTCCCGGATATACATAAACATTAATTGGCATAGATCTCTATAAACGGCCCAACACATTGATCACTTTAGGCACACCCTGAAACCAGTAACATCACAAATATGAAGCAGGTAATTACCCATACAAATTTTAAACCTTTCATGGGGTTATTTACAATAATAATAATTCATTTGATTTATAAAGCACTTTTCATTGTGAAACAAAGGTATGCAGAGTTGCTTGTCCTCCTGATTAATGCAATGGTGTGTGTGTGTTGTTGTGGTGATCTCATTCAAGGAGCACACACAAACACAGTTTGTTGTTTTTGTTCTATTAGTGATTTACACACTTTCTCAGTTGGTTCATTATAAAAGATACAAACCTGAAAACAAAAGCACTTAAATGTTAAATAAAAGGACCACAGTAAGTAATGAGGCAGGAGGAACATATTTTTTTGCACTATAATGGTAAAATTGTTATTTAAAAAAAATTGCCCCTAAAAAAAAAAGCTTAGCGTACAGCCCTGAATAATCCCTCATGGATCAGTGTGTTTCACTACGTAATAATCACACTCTCCCTCTGGTGACTCATCTCTACACTCCGTCCAGGAGCCCCGCCCACCCCGTCATCCTCATCCCTTCCTCTCCGTCCTGGAGGAGGGACATTAATAGACAGACGGACCGACAGACAAACAGGCGGACGGAAATCAATTAGCAAAAAGGAAGACAATGACAAGCGCAGACGAGAAATTATACAGGCGTGTGAACAAGCAGATACACGGACGGACGGACGGACAATCAGAGAGACAGACAGACAGACGGACGGATGGACAGAAAGACAGACAGACAAACAGAGAGACAGACAGAGAGCCAGATGGACAGCCGGTTGGACAGACAGAGAGACAGACGGACAGACAGAGAGACAGACAGACAGAGAGACAGACGGGCAGACAGATACAGACGTAGAGATAGAGAGATGGACAGACAGATGGACAGACAGAGAGACGGACAGACAGACAGAGAGACATACAAACAGACAGACAGACAGACAGACAGAGAGATGGACAGACCAACATAGACACAGAGAGACAGACAGACGGACAGAAAGACAGACAAACAGATGGACAGACAGAGAGTCGGACAGACAGAGAGATGGACAGAGAGACAGACAGACAGAGAGACGGACATACAGACAGACAGACAGACAGACAGACAGACAGGCGGACAGACAGACAGACAAGCCAAAAGCTGGAACACGATAGCAGAAGAGGATAAAACTAAATAAGAATAATACAGGGCGTCTATGGGCATATTTATGCTGCAATAATTGAAACAGGATGAGAGAAGAATGAATGCATAATGCATGGCGTCTCATAAGCCCTGTTCACAGCCCTGTAGCGTGTTGCACTGAGCTCCTCCTCTGTAGCACAACAGCAGACATCACCGAGGAGGCCTTCTAACCCACAGACCATCCAGGAAAACAAACAGCACAAGCTGAAACATCTGCAGAGGCCAGGGGGGGAGGCCGGGGGTAGAGGCCAGGGGGGAGGCCAGGAGGGGAGGCCAGGGGGGGAGGCCGGGGGTAGAGGCCAGGGGGGAGGCCAGGAGGGGAGGCCAGGGGGGGAGGCCGGGGGTAGAGGCCAGGGGGGGAGGCCGGGGGTAGAGGCCAGGGGGGGAGGCCAGGGGTAGAGACCAGGAGGCCAGGGGGGGAGGCCAGGGGGGGAGGCCGGGGGTAGAGGCCAGGGGGGGAGGCCAGGGGTAGAGACCAGGAGGCCAGGGGGGGAGGCCAGGGGGGGAGGCCGGGGGTAGAGACCAGGAGGCCAGGGGGGGAGGCCAGGGGGGGAGGCCGGGGGTAGAGGCCAGGGGGGAGGCCAGGAGGGGAGGCCAGGGGGGGAGGCCAGGAGGCCAGGAGGGGAGGCCAGGGGGGGAGGCCAGGGGTAGAGACCAGGAGGCCAGGGGGGGAGGCCGGGGATAGACCAGAAGGCCGCGGGTGGAGGCCAGGGGTGGATGCCAGGGGGGGGGGGGGGGGGGGGCAGGGGTGGAGGACGCCTATTGCTTAATAACAGCGGAGGAGTGCTGCCGTTGCTTCCGCGTTTTCCCTGATTGGCTGCGACACGCCCCGCGGCAGGCGCGGCAACCGCAGAGCGGAGCGGCAGAGCTTGCGGCATTATGTAACCGCCCTAATCCGCCATGATTTTCATTCGGCGCTCAGCTCACCTGGCAGCGCAGCGGTCCTGCGGTCCTGCGGTCCGTGGTTGACAAGTTCGAATCCCATCAATTTTTTTTTTTTACGTGATTTTTTTTTTTTACCCTGTATTCTTTCGCCGGTTAAGGTTAGGCATGGTTAAGGTTAAGGTTAAGGTTAGGCATTGTTTCGGAGTTGGTTAAGGTTAGAACGGTTAAGTTTAGGCGCTGTTAAGGAGCTGGTTAAGGTTAGAGTTTGTCTTAGAGAATGGCAATATTCTTTCTATGGTTAAGGTTAAGGTTAGGCATGGTTAAGGTTAAGGTTAAGGTTAGGCATTGTTTCGGAGTTGGTTAAGGTTAGAACGGTTAAGTTTAGGCGCTGTTAAGGAGCTGGTTAAGGTTAGCGTTTGTCTTAGAGAATGGCAATAGACAGCCTATTTCCGCACTGCCGCTCTCCCGCGTTGCCGCGGTCACATGGTCAAATTGTCACATTCTTGCACTGCTCCGCTGTTAAAAAGCAACACGCGTGGAGGACAGGGGTAGAGACCAGGAGGCCGGGGGTGGAGGCCAGGGACAGCTCCCTCCTACCTCCGGTCTAATGGTCTCTAACTACACACCCTCAAGACCTCTACGCTCTGCATCCTCTGGCCGCCTCAGACCCACTCCTATCCGAGCTCCTGGGGGGTCATCAAAGAGAAGCAGGCTATTCTCTGTCCTCGTTCCACAATGACGGAACAAACTGCCCACCACAGTCAGGACAGCTGGAACCAGACCAATTTTCCGCTGTCAACTAAAAACACACTTCTTCAATCAATATCTGAAATATATATATATAATTTTTATTTTTAACAACCAACCTTCATACTGTCTTACTATTATGCACTCTGCTACTAAGGAATCTACCTTGCCAATATTACTACCTACTATGCAAATATGTCTACACTGCTATGCACTAGAGGCTGACATGTGAGTGAATTTTGACTCCCGCTCCTTCCCACTCCCACAGAAATAATCCCATCCCATCCCAATCCCAAGTGAGAGTTTCGAAAAAATCCCACTCTCTCCCACTCCCACAGAGGACTGATCCCAATCCCGTCCCAATCCCGAGCCAAACTTTTATAGAATCCCACTCCCATCCCACTCCTGTTTACCAATCCTGCTCCGTTTTTCTTCCTCAGTATAAAATATGCAGTACATGGGTCACATCATGTCTGTAGGGCTGTATGTTAACTTTTTTTGCACATAGGACTGGTGCTACAGAGGTTGATAGTTTTGTAGCACAGGCCAAAATCTTGTAGCACAACTATAAAACGTGTTATATTTGTAACAGTCACAAATGTGCCTATTGTATTTGTGTTATTTAGTTGCAGTGCCATGTTTGGCTGTCATTTTCATGCTGACAAGTTGACATCACACAGCCAGACATGTTGCGTGTAAGGAATTATGGGATTTGGTGTTGGATGTATGGACTCTACTAGGGGTGGGAATCACCAGTTTCATCACGATACGATACGATATCGATTCTTTGGACAACGATACGATATTTGCCGATATCACAAAGTCTGCCACGATACGATACGATGCAGGTGCCTGCAATCGATATGAGACGATATCATAAACCCATTTAACACAATCAGTAACATTTACATCAACTCAAAAAAGGTAATGAAAATATAACTTGAAAAAAATAAATGTAGCTCTTCCAGACATTTAAATGAAAAACAATCTATTGTTTTTAATACAAATAGACCTCCTGTTCACTGTAAAGTGCGACGTTTTGATATATTGAGCTTTAAACTTGAATTAACTAAGTTTAATTTTTTGGAACTCACAACCTAAAACCCCTCCCTACCTCCCTCTCCCAAACAGTTCCTAATTTCTTTTATGTTGCATGATCATGTATACATTTATTATGTATTATATTTGTTATGTTTAAATATCAACATTATCTGGCCATCCTCAGTAAATACTACTAAACTCCTTTGACCTCACCTACTTAAAATCATTGACATAGAGAGAGGGACAGAGAGAGGCTGAGGCTCCCCCGCCCCCTCCCTTTCCTCACTGTTTTCTCTGCCTCTGAGCCGGGTTAGCTTAGCTTAGTTACCGGTAGCAGCTAACTAGTTAGTTTTGGTGAGGATGCAAAGCATGTAAGATGCATTGGAAGCGTTGCGGGGAAAAACAGGCAGGGACTTATTTCCTGGTCGCAAAATGCGCACTCTAACATAACATAGCATGCTATGCTGCCGGAGCTGCGCTTGGGAGGAAATGACTGAGACTTGCCACAGGATTTTCAAAATAAGAGTATTGATATGAACCGAACGTTGTTAGCTGCCGGATCCATAGATATTATGGCTGGAGCTGCGCTTGGGCGGAAATGAGACCTGCTACAGGATTTTCAAAATAAGAGTATCGATATGAACCGAATGCCTATCGCACGGGTGCTAGTGCAGTAAATTAATTCATTGCACAGACCGATTTTCTCATAGCACGCTGTACAGCCCTGATGTCTGCCTTAGTTAAATATAAAACCACCAAACATTTACATTAGTGATGCACCGATGTATCACTCCCGTCCAAATCCCGTTGATTTTGTTGTCATAGTTCCCACTCCCTTCTGCTCCCATTGACTTTTACTCCCGGTCCTGCCCAATCACGGGATTCAAAGTGAAATTGACTCCCATCCCGTGGGAATCCCGAAAAGATGTCATCCTCTACTATGCACTCAAGACTGCAGCACTCAAGTTCAGCACTGTTTGACGAACAATCTTACTGACCCTTAGCTGCCAGAGTTGTACCCTTCCTGCTGACTTGTAAGCCAACAAATAGGTATACAGTATACCGGCTTGAAAACGTTCTATTGAAGGCCATGTTCAGCTTGTTGAATGAGTAAGCCATGAAAATAATGAATATAACTTCTGAGTGATATTATGAATATGAATACAAATATCTTGGTGTGTGGCTTGAAATTTACATTTCAATTCCATGTGGACAACCTTGCCTCCAAGTTGCAACAGAAAATTGTCTTTCTATACAGAAACAGAACCAGCTTTCCTTTGATTAGTAGGAAGACAGTTGTCGAAGCAGTTTTCTTATCAGTCTTCACTGTATCACTGTTTCCTTTATGAGGAGGTTGGTTGGTCCTCTCTGACGGAGAGGCGCAACAGACACTGGTATTTGTTCACTTTTAAGGCACTTATTGGTAAGCTACCTCCTTATATTATTATCATTATTGGAATGGGATTTTGAAACCCATAACTCATGGAATGAAGTAATGAACTAAAGCTTGAGATTCTCCCCTCTGTAACTATCATTGGTATTTGTTTATTGTTAAAGCCATTATTGGTAAAAATTACACTGTTGGAATGAAATAGTGAAACCTATTCTGACTCTTCTTAGAGATGCTTCGCCAGTAATCATATAACTAGGGTTATAGGATAACCACTGGTTATTTCGCGATTTTTTATTGGTTTGTCATGACAAACCAATTACATAATCCAACATATGTGTATGTTTTTTTTATTGATTCGTTACGAAGAAATCAATACTTCCATTTGTCTAAATTACTGGTACCGCTCCGCCAATTACTTTTTCTTTAGATTTGCGAAAGGTTTGCGGTGCATTCTGGGAAATACCATCTCTCCCTTGAAATCGAGCCTGCATCTTGGCAGACTCCGTTTGTAGGGCCATTTGGAGGGCTGAAACGTCACTACCCCTTGATCCCAAGTGAAATGGGACACACTTCGCAGGAACGCGCAAAACGGGAACACACACCACTGCATCCAATACAGGGCTGTACGCTAAGCTTTTTCACTAGGGGCATACTTGCCCCTAAATGAGAAATTTAGGGGCACAGAATATTTTTTAGGGGCACATTTTTAAATAACAATTTTACCATTATAGTGCAAAAAAAATTGTTCCTCCTGCCTCATTACTGTGGTCCTTTTATTTAACATTTAAGTGTGTTTGTTTTCAGGTTTGTATCTTTTATAATGAACCAACTGAGAAAGTGTGTAAATCACTAATAGAACAAAAACAACAAACTGTGTGTGTGTGTGTGCGCGCGCTTGTGTAGTGCTCCTTGAATGAGATCACCACAACACACACTGCATACCTTTGTTTCACAATGAAAAGTGCTTTATAAATCAAATGAATTATTATTATTGTAAATAACCCCATGAAAGGTTTATTATTTGTATGGGTAATTACCTGCTTCATATTTGTGATGTTACTGGTTTCAGGGTGTGCCTAAAGTGATCAATGTGTTGGGCCATTTATAGAGATCTATGCCAATTAATGTTTTATGTATATCCAGGACTTTTTTTTTTATAAGAATTGAGAGGCCTACTACGGTATTTGTTATGTCAAAATGCTCGCTATCTCCACTGTCTGTGTGTATACTCTGCTTTGGTCAAATCACATTCAGCATGCCCTCAGCAGGGTATCTGCGGGATCTGCATATATACCCTACTCCCTCAGCTAGCCCCTTTCGTGACTGCGTTGCAAGCCAGGGGCTTGAATACGCATCGAATCAATGTTATAAGACATTGATATCAGGAGCTATCTGTAGCTACTGCTAGCCGGCTAGATAACGTTAAGACAACGCCTCAGTGAACTATTTAGTTTAATGGGGGGATATTTCGTTTTGAACAGTGAGCCAAAGTGAGCTACCGAGCTAACGGAGGTATCATGCACTACTACTAGACTATTGCTGGAGCATTTGTTGATATCAGGAGCTATCAGTAGCTAGCCGGCTAGATACCGTTAGACAATGCCTCATGTATTAAACTAAAAGTGAATAGTTGACTGGGTCATTCTGTTTAAACAGTAACGATAGCTAGGTAGCTAACGTTAGCTCACGGTCGCATGCACCAGACTATAGCAGACTACCGGAGGCATAGGAGCCTCTTGTTTACACGAGTGCGGGAGGGGCAGTGGAGGAGGAGGAGGGGCCGTGCGCTGCTGCTGTGTGTGTGCTTGAGAGAGAAGTCAGTGACAGCGAGTGAGATCTCCGCTAAGAATTGGATCATGTTTTTCGATCGGTTTTATATTTTATATATATTTATATATATTATTTATACTGAATATCGGCCGATACCGATCGCTGGCCGATCGATCGGGGCATCCCTAATTAATTTAGGAGTGAAATGCGAATGAAGGGTTGAAATCACTACTCGCAAGCTTGCCCCCAAATATTATTTTCCACTCGCACGGACCAAATTAAGGGGCAATTTGCGATCATCTCGTCGCAGTGTACAGCCCTGCAATAGACACACACCACTGCATCCAATAGAGACACACACACCACTGCATCCAATAGAGACGCACACCACTGCATCCAATACACACACACCACTGCATCTAATAGACACACACACCACTGCATCCAATAGAGACGCACACCACTGCATCCAATACACACACACCACTGCATCTAATAGAGACACACACACCACTGCATACAATAGAGACGCACACCACTGCATCCAATACACACACACCACTGCATCTAATAGAGACACACACACCACTGCATCCAATAGAGACGCACACCACTGCATCCAATACACACACACCACTGCATCTAATAGAGACACACACCACTGCATCCAATAGACACACACACACCACTGCATCCAATAGAGACACACACACTACTGCATCCAATAGACACACACACACACCACTGCATCCAATAGACACACACACACACCACTGCATCCAATAGAGACACACACACACCACTGCATCCAATAGAGACACACACACTACTGCATCCAATATACACACACACACACTACTGCATCCAATAGACACACACACACCACTGCATCCAATAGACACACACACACCACTGCATCCAATAGAGACACACACCACTGCATCCAATAGAGACACACACACACCACTGCATCTAATAGACACACACACCACTGCATCCAATAGACACACACACACCACTGCATCCAATACACACACACACACACTACTGCATCCAATAGAGACACAGACACACTACTGCATCCAATAGACACACACACACACACTACTGCATCCAATAGAGACACGTCACACACACTACTGCATCCAATAGACACACACATCACTGCATCCAATAGAGACACACACACCACTGCATCCAACAGACACACACACACCGCTGCCCCAGAGGTGTCAAACTCAATTATTACTGGGGTCGAAATAAAAAAGACAGGCCGGACACATAATAACACCTAAAAGATTTGCCTTTTCCTGAGGTCACTAGTTTAATTGGTCTATCATGGCAGTTAGGGTACTGCACCTTGTGTATACTGTTTACTTTTACTCTTACTCATAGTATATAGGCCTATATTAACACATTCGGGGCCAGACCCGAGATATCTCGGGTTAACTCGCCATGCTCTGGGCGCCAAACCCGAGAAATCCCGGGTTTTAATCGCTATTTCTTTTATTAGCTATATCTAGTAATTTTTTTACATTCAAAGCTTCTATTGAAGTATTCGCTACAGCCCTAGCTATACATCCATTCATTTTTCATCCATCCAGCCTGATGTTATCATTGGGAATGGGTCTGAGCTCGCAAAGGGCAAATACCGCCGCCTAACGCCTCCCGGCTGGTATTGCACATCATTGGAATCCCTCTGGCTGGGGCTGTGCATCGATGTAAGAAGTCCAGTCCAGATTTTCCTTCTTGGGCATGCAGTATCGTTATAACACATGGACTGGGGACACTCGGAGCACCGTGGATTATGTGTTTTGGACATACAGTATAAAGTTGGATCAATAAACGCGATCAATATTTGGAATGGCGATCAGGAATTAGATTAATCTTTTTGCACTACATCAGATGTGAGGTAAGGACTCTATGTTACGAATCTTGGGTTATTCCGATGTTTCTTTCACCGCCATCGGAGCGCGTGTGTGTGTGTGTTTGCGTGTGTGTGTGTGCGGTTCGCGCCAACCAAAGTACGGAGAAGCGATTTTTCAGACCCCGCTTCTGTTCATGCATGATGACACATATAATATTGATAATCTAGCGTTTATTTGAAAACGATTCATAAATCAAGCGACAAATGGCACGATTTCTAAGGAAATACATTGAAGCTCGATTTGCTGAAGTTTATTGAGATTAGACAGAACGCTCTAGAAATATATTCATATTCATGATCACGGTATAAAACGGAAATGTATGTATGAAAAAATCTGTTTCGTGCATGTTGACTGGAAGCAACTCACTGACGATCAACGTGTTATTTAGATCTATTGCTATTATATTTGATATATTTTAAGCACTTGCAAGTAAAGCTATCCCTACATTGGATAAAGCACTGGCGCTGAAGGGCCAATGTACTAACGCTTCGATCTAGTGCAAAAGGTTGGCATCTAAAAGCATGTATGAAGCGCTGGCCCCCCGCCGGCCAGAAACCCCTGAAGAGCTGGCGAAGTGAGGAAGGTTGACAAGGAATGTTTGTCTTGTTCCAACATCTGCTTCCATGTAGGAGAGGCAGATTGTTTGAAGGAAGTTGTAAAACGTGGCCTTGGCAGACAGAACCTCTCCAGGGTCATTATTACACATGGACACTTCTCTCACATCACACATTCTAAAAAGACACGTAAGGCTACGTTCACACTGCAGGCAAGAGTGACCAGAATCAGATTTATTTTGCTCATATTAGCAGTAGGAGTTAGATCATTTTGTGTACTGTACTGTGTAGGGACTGTCCTGCTCCACTAGGGGCAGGCTTTTCTCATTCACTAGGCTGGGGGCGGGGCTGGCTTTTCTAATTCACAGGAGCGATCTTTTCTACTCTACGTTGGCTTTGAGAGTTGTGTGAATGAATGAAAACTTTATTTAACAGATTGCAGAATGGGTACAATACAGTACGGCTCAATACATACAATTGTTAAGGGGATGCAGACCTGAGAAAGACGTTTGTCTTGTTTCCATCAGGGTCCCCCATTTTCAATTCATATAGACATTTATGACATACACAACATACATGACATTTATGGCATAGGGACATATAGGTATTTAGTACTGATACATTTGTGACATAACCGGTATTCAAATATACAGTACTGTTACCCCTAGATCCTGACAGAGTATATGATGGGGAGGGGACTGTACATTAGGAGGGGGTGGGTGGGTGGGAGAGAAATATACATACGGCGGGGAGGGAATATATACATGTTTGATTGATTGAATTGATTGAAAACTTTATTAACAGATTGCAGAATGGGTACAGTACAGTACATAGATGTAGCAGTAGGCCTACTGTCTATCTGTATGTCATGTATGGGGACCCTGATGTAAACAAGACGAAAGTCTTTCTCTGGTCTGCATCCCCTTAACAATTGTGTGTATTGAGCTGTACTGTACCCAAACTGCAATCTGTTAATAAAGTTTTCAATCAATCAATCAAAACAGCTCAATACATACAATTGTTAAGGGGATGCAGACCAGAGAAAGACGTTTGTCTTGTTTACATCAGGGTCCCCCATTTTCAATTCATCATAAACTGTACTGTGCAGGACAGTGATGCAACAGTAGCAGGACAGTACATCACAGTGATGTAGCAGGACAGTGATGTAGCAGGAGTCAGGACATTGGATCACAGTGATGTAGCAAGAGAGTGGATCACTGTGATAATTTTGTGTAGTGTACTGTGTAGGGACTGTCCTGCTCCACTAGGGGCAGGCTTTTCTCATTCACTAGGCTGGGGGCGGGGCTTGCTTTTCAATTCACAGGAGCGATCTTTTCTACCACATTGTACAACAGAACTGCCGAGTCCCGAGGCTGGTAAGTGCTAGTTAAAATGTACAGTAGTGCACAAACTCTACGTTGGCTTTGAGAGTTGTATTATACTGATATAAAAGTTATGCTGTAGGTTGTATGTGGGAGGGGGGCGGGGGGCTGCGTCGCCCACAGTATTTGGTTAACGTTACTGTGGGAAGTTATGCTGTAGGTTGTGTATGGGGGCGGGGGGGGGGGGGGGGTACGTCGTCCACGGTCTATTTAATTTAACGTTATGTACAGTAGTTGTGTTTGATTGATTGAAAACTTTATTAACAGATTGCAGAATGGGTACAGTACAGTACATAGATGTAGCAGTACTGTCTATCTGTATGTCATGTATGTCTGTCCTGATGAATTGAAAATGGGGGACCCTGATGTAAACAAGACGAAAGTCTTTCTCTGGTCTGCATCCCCTTAACAATTGTGTGTATTGAGCTGTACTATATTGTACCCATTCTGCAATCTGTTAATAAAGTTTTCAATCAATCAATCAAAACAGCTCAATACATACAATTGTTAACTCTTTCAGTGCCACTCACGAGATTTCTCGTGTTTTTTTTATAGGTGGTTGCTAGCCACTCACGAGATTTCTCGGAATTATTATTATTATTTTTTTTTTTGCGATCTGAAAAATTATTGCATCACCCGAGCCTACCCGAGTATTGCCGAGCTGCGCCGGTGATCACTGTGGAAAAAAGCGCCCCCTGTCGTCTCCCAGATGACAGAAGTGATTTTGGAATGGACTCAATGAAAATGAATGGGGAAAAAAATCCGGTACTCCACATTTTCCAGTTCACTGATCCAGCCGGGGTTACTAGAGTTCATTCTGGAGCCTCAGATCCCCGCGGATCATGGAGATCCACTGTGTCGCGTTGGATCCATACACGTATCGATTTTTTCGAATGGTGATCAGGAATTGGAATATACCAGTTGGATACCATCTGATGTCAGGTAAGGACTCTATGTTATCAGTGGTAGGATAATCAGAGTAAGTTTGATGAAGTTATAAGCTGTTTTGTGAAATGTCTTCTTTCGGTTTCAATGTAAAACTCCGAGAGGAAATCAACGAGGCGATTATCCGCGCGCGGCCGTAATGTGCGTGCATGCACGTATAATATTGATCATCTAGCGTTTATTTGAAAACGTTTCATAAAAAGGCCGACGAATATCAACGTTGTGGAATATTCCACTAAAAGACGATTTTCATAGAATGCTCCAGAATGAGCTGTTTTTTATATCAAAACGGGGGCTTTTCTAACTGCTCTGAAACGGCAACGACGCGATAAAAAAACAATCTGCCTTCACAGCACTGTCTGGAAAATAGTCTTTGATAATGCGATGGGCAGATTAGACACATAGCCATAATTTAAAACATAGATTAGGCGATATTAACGTTAACATTGGCGCGGATGGTGGCATTCAAGCGGTAAAATGGAAAACCAGGCGTGGCACTGAAAGAGTTAAGGGGATGCAGACCAGAGAAAGACGTTTGTCTTGTTTACATCAGGGTCCCCCATTTTCAATTCATCATAAACAGGGGTGTAAAAAGTACCCAGAAATTATACTTTACTACTACTATTATACTAAGTACACTGTACAACTGTACAAGCAAAACTTTACATTGGAATATTGACGAAACCATACTTGGTAATTTACTGTACATTGGAGGGGGTTGGGTTAGGACATTTACAGGGTCCAGTTTCGAATTGCAGTCTCCCGTAGTTGCTCTTTGAGAGTGGTTTTGAAAGTGGGTAGTGATTCACATTCCTTTACAGCAGGGATCAGCAACCTTTTTGATACGAAGTGCCATTTTAAAATGTTCTTGTTAACCAGTGTGCCATATCAATGTTAAGGTTAATTATGAAACCACATCACAATGTAAATCTCCAACAGATCTGTAATTCTATTCCATCCATATAGGCAACGTGCATAGCAATAGTTTTAATAACCATTTTCCTCTCATAAATATATAAGAGAATGCTGCTGTCTTTATGAGATGCTTGCTTGCCATACCTGGACACATTCAGCCTTGTCTGCCTCATCCTTTAAAGTTCTCATGTTTGGTCTCAAAATGGCGTTTAACACTCAATGTTCGGCAAACAACAACAGACTGACCCTTCTCATTGGCTCTGACCATGAAATATCCCTGGTATATCAGTCAACCTACAGTACCATAAATAACAGGCTGTGCAACTGCCAATGGCTGTGAAAGAGGTAACTGCATGGGGAGGTAACTCAACATTTCCAAAAAGGTTCCTCTTACACATTTGCTAGTGTGCCATGTTGGTTTAGATAATGTGTACCAATGGTGGCACTCGTGCCTAAGGTTGCTGACCCCTGCTTTACAGCTTTGGGTAGGGAGTTCCACATCGATGTGGCATAATTGCGAACCGTGTTTAGTCCCTTGTTTGAGCCGAATCTGGGTTTAACATGATTTGTGGAGCTCCCTCTGGTGTTGTGATCGTGGTATTCACTGACCTTTGGGAAGTATTTTGACATGTACATGGGTACCTTAGTCGTATAGTGTATCTTGTTGACCAGGCCCATTGCAAGTTGCTGTACTCTGTCGTCTACTCTAAGCCATCCTAGGTTGTCAAAGTGGGCAGGGGTGAGGTGGGTTCTAGGAGTAAGGTCAAGCAGTAGTCTGACCAGTTTGTTTTGAGATCTGCCAGGTTATGACATTTATGCTTCTACCTAAAACCAGGTTATGTGAGTAGCTGGGATTGGTTCAGGTTCTGATATTGCTGTACAGGCCAAGATTTCACTGATCGCTTTAGTACTTAGACACATAGCACTATGTTGTATCCTCTCACCAGGCTCCAATGCAATGGGACACATTTTCACATGATGTTGCTGTCAATGACGCATTATACAAAATGGTCATCAGTAGTGGCCACAGAAATAAACCCATATTCCATAATGGGACTTGAGTATACTGAATATTTGACCATACCAAATATCTCATATAAAAGGCCTTCTAGTAGGCCAGTTGACTAACTCACATAATTAGCATCATATAGCCACAATACTAACTAACAATGCTTTACTTTTTCTCTTTCCTTGGCATGTCTCCCAGGGGGCCCGGAATCACTACTTACTGGTCTGTTTAGTCCTATCTCATTCCTCATCTCTCCTGCTCCATCCCTCATCTGCTGACTGTGGTCATCCTGTCCTGGGTGTGTTTGGTCTCCTGCTCCACTCTTCTTCAGGCTCTGTGATCCTGCACCTTTTTAGGGTGGAGGATATCGGCAGCCATTGGACGTGGTTGGCTGCCTGAATTTAGCTTAAGTCTATTGCTCTTTTTGCCCAACAAAGTAACTGCAATTTTTTTGAGGACCAGCACCATGAAAGGACAAGACAATCTGAATGTGTGCACATAACCTCACCATGCTCACTGAGAACACCTGTACAATGAGGATTACAGTTGATCACAAATGATGTGCTTGTTTATGTGTTGTGCTTGAGTGTTAGCTTGTGTGCTATTTGATTGTTATTATTTACACTGTTTCTAAACAACTCCTAACTGATCAGAAAAATATACTGGAATATGTTGTTTCTTTACACATATGTTGAATTATGTAATTGGTTTGTCTTTTTTATTGGTTTGTCATGACAAACCAATTACATAATCCAACATATGTGTAAAGAAACAACATATTCCAGTTAACGGTATATTTTTTTAATGATTCGTTACGGCGAAATCAATACTTCCATTTGTATAAATTGCATTAAGCGGACCTTAGTATTGCTGCCTGGCTGAGGGGCTTGTTGCGGCTCATGTGCATGCGCACGCTCGGCCAATCAGAGCAACGCGGAAGGGCTTGTTGCTTACCGAAAGTATTCACGCGGTTGGGGCTCCTTTTGCACAAATTGCATCAATACAGCTAAATATATACTTTTCCACGATATTCTAATTTATTGAGCTGCACCTGTACATCACTGTGCTCAGGAGGCAAAACGATGTCTAACATGCCTGCCATGTATCACAAACAGTACTGTATTTGCAAATCTGGTATGTCATAAATGTATAGATGTAGCAGTACTGTCTATCTGTATGTCATGTATCAAGTTTCAAGTTCAAGTTTCTTTAATAGTTGTCATACAGAAATACAGAATACTTTTATACAAAATGCTTCTTTCTGTTACGCTCCAGAGACTGTGCTAGACAAAAGATAAGTGAAATAAAATAGTATAGCATGTAAAAAAAATAGAAGTAAAAATAGAAGTCATGTACGTAGACACAGTGTAAGGGCCATATGAGTGTTTTGATTATGTCGGTAGCTTCTCCGATATATATATATATATATATTTTGTAATTGTGTTTAGTTTAAGGCACAATTAGGCGCCGGTGTGTAGAGGCCAAGGCCAACTTGTTGGATTTGTATTGCTAGAATATTAGAATTAATTTTGTCTAGAATAGTGTCTTATTTATGTTTGAACACTAGAGGGCTCACCGCCTCCATTATAGCCAGCTGGAAGTCATGAGATTACTTGAATGTAATTCAAGCATATATACCTTTAGGAGTTGAACATGAAGTAGTATTTTAACTTTGGGTGGAATATGATATTCCAGATATGGTGTCTGTTGTAACCGTAGACAGTGACACCAAAGAAGAATTGAAAAAAATAAGAACGTTTGATTGCAAATGCTATAAAGAGCGGAAAGAGAATTCCGAACGGCAGGCGTTGTCGTGTACAACAAAACTGTCGGAAGAATTGATATACAATAGCAGACTGGACATGGCCTCATTGACGCCGAAAGAGAGGGACATGTGTCTGCTCTCGGCTATACAAACAGGCATCAATGATTCTGAAGTCACACAGAGCACGAAGAGAGTAAACACCATTCGCAAAGCTTCACGGACAGTGTACAGATTCCATAACGTCGTGGTCTGCCGGGCAACATTCTGCTTTCTTCATGGGTAAGTGTGCCATTATTATTCTGTGTGCATGTGTAACTATGACCGGTTAGTACAGGCTAGTATACATTCTGGAACATTCTGAATTGTGTTGTCATAGTAGTGATGTCATAGCAGACCCTTGATTGATTAAGTTTATTAACAGATTGCAGAATGGGTACAGTACAGTACAGCTCAATACATACAATTGTTAAGAGGATGCAGACCTGAGAAAGACTTTCGTCTTGTTTCCATCAGGGTCCCCCATTTTCAATTCATCATATGACACACATGACATACAGATAGACAGTACTGCTACATCTATACATTTATGACATACCAGATTTTCAAATACAGTACTGTTTGTGATACTAAAAAATATACATTTGACATAGAAACATGTGCATTGGGGAGGTTGGGTAGGTGGGGTGGGGCTGTACATTGGAGGTGGGGGGGGGGGGGTTGGGTAGGGGGGGGGCACTGTACATTGGAATACTCACATACATTTGACATAGAAACTGTACATTGGAGGAGGTTGGGTAGGTGGGTTGGGTGGGGCTGTACATTGGAATACTGACATTTGTAGGGGCCAGTTTTGAATTGCAGTCTCCCGTAGGTGTTCTTTGAGAACTATAGAGAACTACAGTACTATACAATAATATTCTATATAGTGCAAAGCACGTGACTGTATTGAAGACATTATCATTGGCTCTAGCTAGCAGGGACTGTGTATGTGTGTATAATAATGATTTCACATTTTTTTTTGTTTAGGATAAGCTGTGGACTTCTCAAAGCTATTATCAAGCACTACAAGACAAATGGAATGACCCCACGTGATAGGAAAAAACAACCGAGAACTCACAAAAAGTTTCTCTGTAAATGGACTATTTTATTGTATCTTCCTAATAATAATTATTGTTTATTAATTGTGCACTGTTGACAGCACTGTAAATCACACACACACACACACACACACACACACACACACACACACACACACACACACACACACACACACACACACACACACACACACACACACACACACACACACACACACACACACACACACACACACACACACACACACACACACACACACACACACACACACACACACACACACACACAGATGGACCCTGCATCCATACACTCTGTAGACATTGACTTTTATTTTATCTTCCTAAAATTGTTTATTCTATTAGTCCCCTATACTGTCCAGATAGATGGACCATAGAAATGGACTATTTTATTGTATCTTCCTAATAATAATTAGAAGAAGAAAGAGGGGGAAGGGATACCACTTATTTTGCTTGATTACAGACAGATTACAGACTTCTGAATGATTGTATTGTACCCATTCTGCAATCTGTTAATAACATTTTCAATCAATCAATCAGGTGAAAGGAGTCAATATCCCCCAACTTGTGGGAAGCGAAGATGGGACAGTGTTTGTCCGAAGCTACGACTGGCAGACACATTTGGGTGGCTTCTTCAAAAGGTTCCCACAGATAAAGAAATACCAGCACTTCAGGTAATTGTCTATATTTTATTGTATATTGTATATATATTTTATCATAATAAAATAAGTAGAAGAAAGCAGGAAGCCGGACCAGCACACTCACAATCTTCCTAATAATAATTATTGTTTATTAATTGTGCACTGTTGAGCTATATAACGCTGTCTGTATAATGACAATAAAGACTCTAGAAATATTCTATTCTATTTAATTTTATTAAAGCACTTTGGTTTGTGCTTAAGCTCCTGTCTGTACAAGCTGGCAGAAGACGAGCCAAATTAACTTCAATTAATATCTGAAACTACTAACCTTCATACCATCTTTTACTAGTATCCATCTTACTACTACTACCTACTATGCTAATAATGTCTATAGCTCAATACAAACAAGAGAATGAAGATCGGGTCCTGAGGAGAGATAACTGCCATGGCAGCACTTAATTATGTTAATGCTATTCAGGTGAGGGGCGTTGCTGGAGGGGGTTTGTTGACGCCCAGTTGAAACTGTCTGAAGTGTGAAAAGTTGCCTTCCTTTGAGACACCTTTTCACCTCTTAGGCAATCTAGAACACAGCCAGTTTTAGAAGTTATAATTGGGCACATCGTGTTCAAAACATTCTCAGATGTCAACATATGACACATCATTTGAAAGCTTAGATTCTGTACTTTAGCAATCTGGAATAATCTGAAAAATGAAAATGTAGAGATCTGGCATAAAGCGCTGTGAGGTGACACATTTTATGTCACAGTTTCCCCCCCGTCTGGAGGGAAGAGCTGGGGAGGGTCAACGTGTGGGTTTTCTTAGAGGGAGGGAGAGAGAATGAAAAGGTTGACGGTAGGGATGGGCGTCGACTTTCAAACATTCAAATAGTCGTTAAATGATCTTAATCTAATAGTTCATGCAAAGAATGTTTTGTCTCAAAAAAATATATTTTCCTGTGTTTTTACTGGCACCTACACACTGACAGGGCAACAGTGGCTCATGAGGTAGAGCGGTCGCCTGGTAATCAGAAGGTTCCCGGTTTGATTCCGGCTCCTCCCGGCAGCATGTTGAAGTGTCCTTGAGCAAGACACTTAACCCCTAACTGCTCCTGGGCGGCCGGTTAGCGCAGCGGACTAAGTGTCTGCCTACCACCGCAGAGACAGTGGGATCGAATCCAGCTGCCAGCGGTGCCTCCGGCTTGGTCGGTCGTCCATACTGACACAATTGGCAGTGTCAGCGGGTGGGAAGCCGGTGGGGTGGGTCCTGGTCGTTGTAGGACTTTTTTTGCCCCCCTTAATTGATTTTCGGGGGCTTTTTTTATTTATTTCGGGGGCACTGAATTTTTATGATAAACGGTTATTAAACATCCTTATCATTTAAAAAATACAACTCAATTAATCTAATCCCCACGACTCCATCATACTCCGCTTTAATTTTTTTTATTTGAGGACCTGGGGAATCTGCTTCTCAGACTCTTTTTCCTTCGTGTTTTTATAGTTTGATAAAAAACGCTCCATCTTGTCTGTCTTCAAAATGCCATCAAATGCTGGTGAGCTGCTCACCTGCTAATGTGAGAGGTGGGGAGTGACGTCGACATCGGCGTCTGATCAAAACAGATTTAATAAATCACGTCTTTCACTCGTCAGTTAAATAAATAGTAATATAAATTTTTATACTATGTTTGATAACGTAATGTTAATGACATTAATAATGTCTCCAATTATATATATATATCATTAGTAAACTGTCTGGGGCTTTTTGTCCCCCCCGGCCCCCCTTAACATGAGGGAAGCCGAGAACGCATACCTGTCAGTGCGCACAGGGGTGAAATTGTGTGTCACAGCTGGGAGCGTTGCGGTGTTTGCAATGGAGGAGAAGTTTGGTTCAACTTCACTTGTAAATAAACTATTCACATAAATGAAACAAAATGTAATGTTAATGTCTCCATCAGGGTTTCCGTTAGAAAATACTGGGGCCGGTCTCCGTGTCCTGGAAGATTTCAATCTCCCGGGCAAATGTGAGAAATTCCAGTCAGTTTATTGAGCTTAAAAACAATTGATATGCAGGCTATATAAAGAATGACATCCTCAAGGCATGTAGATTTATAATATTTTAACTTAAAACTAGGCTACTTTTGCGTATATACAGTCATTAATATATTCCAAATAAAATAAGTCCCTCGAGACTCCGTGATGCTGCTGACTTGAAATCAGCAGCGCCACCCACCCAGTGGCTGAATTACCAATGGCTGAATTGGAGTATTGCACTGTGCGGGCACAACTGTGAGCTCTGCGGCTCTGCAGTTGCATACTTCTCGCTAATCCAGCACCAAGCTCCGCCATTCTCATCAGCAAACCACAGGTTGCGACGGAATTATTTTTGACATTATGACCGGAGATATTTAAATATGTCGGACTTCAACAGAATATATATATATAATTAGTAAACTGTCTGGGCCATTTTGTGCCCCCTTTAACGGATTTTCGAGGACATTTTGTCCATTTTCACGGGCATTTTGCCCCAAGCCCGCGTTAATTTCGAACCCTGTGAGAGTCCTCGCTGCCTGGTGAAAAGAAGCGGTGGGCTGGCTACACATGTGTCGGAGGAAGCATGTGATAGTCTCCACCCTCCCAGACCGACGGTAGGGGGTAAGTGCGCAACGACCAGGAATAGGGATGCACCGATATAAAAATGTGCGGCCGATACCGATACCGATTGTTCAACTAACACAATCGGCCGATACCGATACCGATATTTGTGGCAAAAAAATAAATAAAAAAATAACAAAAAATCATATTATTGTTTATGAAAATGTGTTAGCCCTATGCTTGACTATTATTTTAGGCATGGCAACAAATAAATAATAATAATAAAATGAATAAATAAAATATTAAATAAATAAATAGGCTATACACGTCTCTCTTTTTGTGTTACAAATTGTGCTCACCGATATCAACACTAGGCTCTTTACTTACTTAAAAAAGGAAACATCAAGAAATATGTTTATGGTATTCCATCATGGCCATGTGTTTTTTTAGGGATGCTCGATATTGGCTTTTTTACCGATACCGATATTGTCCAACTCTTAATTTCCGATACCGATATCAACCGATACCGATATATGCAGGGTTTCCCCCCCCCCCCCCCCAAAAAACTGAATAATTTCAGGTAATTAACATGTTGTGGAATTAACATAACATTATGCATACTTTTGACAATAAATAAAATCTGAATTTGTTCTTACTTGCTTGCCTGGGTAAATAACGGTTATAGAAATGTAAAAAAGATAAAAATAAAAAAAAATTTTTTTAAACTAATACCGATATTTTCCGATATCACATTTTAATGCCAATATCGGCCGATAATATCGGTAGGCCGATAAATATCGGACATCCCTAGCTGTTTTTTATATATTTTATAATGCTCATGATTATTGCTGAAGTCTGAGTCATACAATACCCACTGGCTTTCATCTTCAACAGACTAACTTGACTAAAAAGACAAAAACTTTATGAGTTTTAAGAGTTTAAGAGACAGCACTCACTGTATCTCTCTCAAACAAAGCTCCATGTTCTCCAGTAATATCTCCATAATCTGAGTTTGCAATGCATGTGTCGTGTCAGGTACAACAGAACCATTTTGATTGACAGTCGATTCTGCCAATTACGTCACACCGCTAGCTAGGGCTGGACGGTATGGTCAATAATGTATATCACGGTATAATTTTAAGCATAGACGGTAACGGTATATATCACGGTATATTCATTTATATGATTTTTTTTTATTCTTCTGAAGGTGTAAAACACTGGTATGGCAGCTGTTATTCTGTTACAGCTGCTGAGCTATACTATAGCTAATGTCCATCAATATCTTCCTTTTTAATTAAATAGGTTCAAGAATCGAATCAGGATTGTTAGCAGAGAGGGAGAGAGAGGGAGGGAGGAGGCTGCTACTGGAGCCAGCTAACGTTAGCTTGCTGATGCTACTACTACTTCGACATGCTGCTAGTGGACTGGAGCCAGCTAACGTTAGCTTGCTGAGGCTACTACTACTTGGACATGCTGCTAGTGGACTGGAGCCAGCTAACGTTAGCTTGCTGATGCTACTACTACTTCGACATGCTGCTAGTGGACTGGAGCCAGCTAACGTTAGCTTGCTGATGCTACTACTACTTGGACATGCTGCTAGTGGACTGGAGCCAGCTAACGTTAGCTTGCTGATGCTACTACTACTTCGACATGCTGCTAGTGGACTGGAGCCAGCTAACGTTAGCTTGCTGATGCTACTACTACTTCGACATGCTGCTAGTGGACTGGAGCCAGCTAACGTTAGCTTGCTGATGCTACTACTACTTCGACATGCTGCTAGTGGACTGGAGCCAGCCAACGTTAGCTTGCTGAGGCTACTACTACTTCGACATGCTGCTAGTGGACTGGAGCCAGCTAACGTTAGCTTGCTGATGCTACTACTACTTCGACATGCTGCTAGTGGACTGGAGCCAGCTAACGTTAGCTTGCTGAGGCTACTACTACTTCGACATGCTGCTAGTGGACTGGAGCCAGCTAACGTTAGCTTGCTGAGGCTACTACTACATCGACAGTTAACATTACATAAGGTTTTAGCGCGACATGGGCATTCCATGTTAGACCATTGGACTCGTCGCAGAGTTTACATTACACATAGAAACTGCGCGACTTGCGAGAGAAGTTGTCACACAGCCTTCAAACGCAGGGGGGAAGAGCTACTCGTTTGCTTGTGTTTATTATGAAATGACAATTGCGTGTTGACACGCCCACTGCGCGAAGCCTCTGTGCTCCTAAATAACTTTTTCCAGTTCGCACATATCTATTATGATGAATTGAGCAGAGCAGCTGAGAGGACGCTGGCGTTTGATGTCGCCGCTTCTCAGTCGCTCCACTGAGTTAACGTTCCTTCCCTTACTAAACATTTTTTGTCTGGGCTACTAACGTTAGATTCAGATCTTTTTTACTTTGCCATAACAGTGTGATAATTTTCATTTATCCGGTTTTTGTGTTTACTCACCCTCTCTGCTGATCAGCTGGGCTAGTGTTTGCTACCTGCCCGCTGTCAGCGTCAGCTGTTAGCATCGTTAGCCCCGTTGTCAAACTAGCCAGCCGGCTTCCCTCTACTCCTGGGTTTTCGGTTTGGATCATCTTTTTTCCATCACATGTTTTTTCCCCAACTGGATTAACTCTCTACATGTACCTGGATTGTTCGTGAGTTCTGATCACTCCACCGCAGTGTGCTGTTGTCCGAGGCTGGATTCGTTGTGTGTGGCTGGTCGTTAGCCGGTTAGCTGCTCCGGTCGATATGCTAACATACTCCTCTCACCAACTTCGGAGCTTTTTCAACGCAGCTGCGCCAATCTGGCTGGATACCATCAGATCACTCGGACTCCTTCAACGCCCCCGCTATATACATCGAGCATCCCGCTACAAACTCATCTGCACAGATTCCACTATTCCAGTGGTAGTATCTGCTCTGCGCTTCCGTGTTGTTCATCAACGTCATCACAACACACCTCACGTGCGCACCAGCTGTCTGAAGCCCCTGGCCTGCTCAGACAGTAGCACCCCTCCCACTCTGCCTGTCTCCTCCACAGCCACGTTCATGCTGCTCAATACTCGCTCCCTCAATAACAAGGCACTACTCATCCATGATATCATCACTGAAAGAAAACTGGATTTTTTATGTTTGACTGAAACATGGCAAAATAAACAGGATTTCATCACACTAAACCAAGCTACACCCCCTGGTTACATCTACCTCCAGAAACCGCGCTCCACGGGCCGTGGCGGCGGGCTGGCTGTCATTCATCGTACAGACTTCCAGGTCAAGGAGATCCCCACTCCTGATCTCACATCATTCGAATGCATTACATTCTCTCTCTCCGGATCTCCTGAACCTCAACCTCAATTCGCCCTGATTTATCGCCCCCCCAAAGCCTCCACCACCTTCCTGTCAGAGCTAACCGAGCTCCTGTCCTCCTTCTGCTCCAGGTCCCTCACCACCTATCTGCTCGGAGATTTCAACATCCATGTTGACTCCACCAACTGCAACTTTGCCGCTGATTTCCTGTCGCTTCTGGACTGCCTCAGCATCACGCAGCATGTCCAGGGCCCCACCCACTCCAAAGGTCACACTCTGGATCTGGTCTGCTCCACCGGTAACCCCCCCTCCCACCTGCAGTGTCTAGACCTTGCGGTATCTGACCACCATGCCATTCTTTTCACTGTCCCTATCCCCCCTCCCAGGCAGCGCCCAACGCGCACCCTCACATTCAGGGACACCAAGTCAGTGTGTGCATCAGCCCTATCTGACCTCATCACTACCCACATGGCCCCGGTTCCCTCCGATACCTCCCCGGACACCTTAGCGGCCTGTTACAATGCCGCCCTCTCCCTCAGCCTGGACTCTCTGGCGCCCCTCAGAAGCCGGAATGTGTCCTTTCCTCGCCCTGCCCCATGGTTTACCTCTGACCTCCGCTCTATGAAAAGAGTGGGTCGACGACTGGAGCGACTATCCAGGCGATCTGGCCTCACCGTCCACCGTCTGGCCTTCGTCGACCACGTGAGGTCCTACAGAGAGGCTCTCTCCAAGACTAGGACCGCGTACTACTCCACCCTCATCACCTCACAGCAAAATAACCCCAGATCGCTTTTCTCAACCATAAATCGTCTCCTCCGCCCTCTCACTGCCTCCCACACTGATGCTCCTGACCTCTGCTCTAAGTTCCTGGACTTTTTCCAGGCTAAAGTGACTTCCATCCACCAACAACTCATGGTGCCCGCCCCCTCCCCTCCTCACTTACCCCTGACGCCGGACTACATGCTCCCAGCTGCATCCCTCCATCCCCAGTGCTCTCTCTCCTCCTTCTCCCCAGTGGATGTTCCGCTGGTCATGAAGCTGGTTACCAGAGCCAAAGCTTCCACCTGCTCCCTCGACCCCATGCCTACGGTACTGGTCAAGGCCTGCCTTCCTACCCTCTGCCCCATCATAACGGACATCATCAACTCCTCTCTGTCATCTGGAATAGTTCCCTCCTGTTTCAAAACCGCCTCCATCACTCCCATCCTAAAAAAGCCTGGTTTGGACCCTGAGGTGCTGGACAACTACCGGCCGATCTCCAACCTTCCTTTCCTAAGCAAAACCTTGGAAAGGGCAGTCGCCGCCCAGCTTCATCAACATCTGTCCAACCATGAGCTCTACGAACCCCTTCAGTCAGCCTACCGAGCACATCACAGCACAGAGACCGCCCTCATCAAGATCACTAATGACCTCCTCCTTGCTGCAGACTCCGGACACATCAGCCTCCTCATCCTTCTCGACCTCTCCGCGGCGTTCGACACAATATCCCACTCAGTCCTCCTCAAATGCCTCTCCGACAACCTAGGCATCACCGGTACAGCTCTGTCATGGTTTCATTCATATCTCACTAATAGATCTCAGTTTGTCAGCGTCAGCGGCTCATCCTCCCCCCCGGCCCCAGTCAACCACGGTGTCCCCCAGGGCTCTGTGCTGGGTCCCCTACTATTCACCATTTACATGCTCCCCCTCGGTCAGATTATACGTCACCACGGACTCAACTTCCACTGTTATGCTGATGATACTCAGCTCTACATCAGCACCTCACCATCCTCCCAGCTCCCCCCACAGTCTGTAGTCAACTGCCTCCACGCTATAAAAACCTGGATGGCAACCAAATTACTCAAACTCAACAGCAAAAAGACAGAGCTCATGGTTGTGGCCCCCAAGGCACTGCTCGGGAAGGTTGGAGATCTCCTCCTCCACGTTGACGGCTGTTCCATCTCCCCGTCTCTCGAAGTCCGTAACCTGGGCGTCACCCTTGACTCCACACTTTCATTTCACTCCCACATCAAATCTGTCACCAAGTCTGCCTTCTACCACCTCAGGAACATCTCCCGTCTCCGACCCTCACTCTCAGACTCTGTGGCGGAGACCCTGATCCACTCATTTGTCACCTCCCGGTTGGACTATTGTAATGGAGTCCTGTTCGGGGTACCCAGCAAAGCCCTGGACAGGCTCCAGTATGTCCAGAACTCAGCTGCCAGGGTTCTCACTCACACCAAGCCCTGGCAGCACATCACCCCCACCCTCATCCATCTCCACTGGCTTCCAGTCAGGTTCCGCATCACCTTCAAACTCCTGCTCCTCACCTACAAATCCCTCCATGCCCTCGCCCCCCGGTACCTGTCTGATCTCCTCCACCAGTACACTCCATCCCGGAACCTACGATCCTCTGATCTAGGTCTCCTCTCCATCCCTCGCACCAGGTTACGGACTTTTGGGGACAGAGCCTTCAGCGTGGCGTCCCCTACCCTCTGGAACTCTCTCCCCCCCGAAATCCGCAACGCCCCAACCCTGGACACCTTCAAATCCGCTCTAAAAACACACCTCTTCACCAAGGCTTTCCCCATCAGTTAGCTTTAGATTAAATTAGGTCCATTATCCCCTACTTTCCCTCATCCCCTCTTCCCTCTCCCCCCCTACTTTCCTTGCCCTATTTTTTGTCCTGATTGTAAAGCGACCTTGGGTTCTATGAAAGGCGCTATATAAATTTGATTTATTATTATTATTATTATTATTATTATCTATGACTAATTCTATCTATTTTTAGGGGCAAATGCAAGTGAAATAGTCGCGCTGTGGTTACATGACGTCATTGCTATTTTAGAGCTGCTCTACCGGTTACAAGGTATAGTCAAAATCCCTACCGTAGCGCAAATTCATACCGTTTATACCGTATACCGTTTATACCGTCCACCCCTACCGCTAGCACCCACCTCCTGCTGTTCTTTTTTTTGATCCACTTTTTTCTCCCATTTTCCTATATTTTTCTCCCATCCCAATTTCGTATCATCCAATTCAACCCTCCCCTGTCACGAACGCTGTTTCTTGCCTCCCACAAGCCGGCTGCAGTGAGGACTAAGTCATACATAGCACAAGTCCCCTCCGGTACTTGAGGTAACAGCAGTCGCATCTTTTCACCTGCGCAGCTCGACCTCTCAGTGTCGAGGAGTAACGCGTGGGAGGCTCACGCTGCCCCCGACACTTCCTGATTCTACTGCGCAGGCGCACCAACCGACTTGTAGGAGTCGCTTGTTCACAACGTTCGATCCCCACCCTTCAGTTTTTCCCTCCCCGTAATACGGCCAATGTGTATTACTGCGGACGACCAGCCAAACTGAAAAACAATGTGGAGAGCTGGATTCGAACACGCGAATCCTAGCGTCTCCACACTGGTGGCGAGTGCCTTAGACCACTACACCACCTAGCCGCCCCTCCTGCTGTTCTTACCACCAATCGGCAAGCGCTTATTCGTTTTTTACTTCCGGGAAGTCCGCCATTGATTTTGACGAGAGCTCAACAACAAAGCTAATAAAGTTAGCTCCCCGCGGCCCACGAGTAGATTACCAGCGCTCCGCAGGAGTACTAAACGAGGCATAATGATTTTACTGCAACGAATGTTATAATAAAAGCTTTTCTATACATTTGTCTGATTGAAAACTTTATTAACAGATTGCAGAATGGGTACAATTCAGTACGGGCTCTCTGAGCAAAGGAAGGAACTGAGATATGAATGACCAACAATGCTTGCTATGGTCGGGTAAATAATATGCTGATGCTATTGAACATGTAACTATATAACGTTAATGCCACAAAACGAATGCCTTTGTTAATCATAAGTGACTTTGATGCAGTAGCGCGTGTGTGTGGGGGCGGCGTTGTGCAGGTCGCTTGACAGAAACTTTTTTCAAAGTTTGAATGTGTGGGCCAGTTTGACGCGACACAATTATTATTTTTTTTTATCCACTTTTTCTCCCATTTTCTATATTTTTCTCCCATCCCAATTTCGTATCATCCAATTCAACCCTCCCCTGTCAAGGACGCTGTTTCTTGCCTCCCACAAGCCGGCTGCAATGTGGACTAAGTCATACATAGCACAAGTCCCCTCCGGTACTTGAGGTAACAGCAGTCGCATCTTTTCACCTGCGCAGCTCGATCTCTCAGTGGCGAGGAGTAACGCGTGGGAGGCTCACGCTGCCCCCGACACTTCCTGATTCTACTGCGCAGGCGCACCAACCGACCTGTAGAAGTCGCTGTCCACAACGCCCGATCCCCACCCATCAGTTTCCCACCCCCTAATACGGCCAATGTGTATTAGTACGGACAACCAGCTAAACTGAAAGCAAATGTGGAGCGCTGGGCTCGAACTGACGAGCCCAGCGTCTCCAGCATTTCGTGGCGAGCGCCTTGCCCACTACGCCACGTAGCCGCCCCTGACGCGACACAAATGTATGGATATTTATCGGCTACTGCCATCGGCACATATGAGCTTATCGGCCGACAGGCCGATGGCAGTCAACAAGGCACTTATTGGCCGATACCGATACCCGACCGATATATCGGTGCACCCCTAACCAGGAAGGGGATTGGGAATTGACATAACGACATTGGGAGGGGAGAAAAACGGAAAAAGAGGGGGGAAAAGACAATTTTTTTTAAAAATAAATTAAAACGAACTGCTCCTGATGAGCAGGTCGGCACCTTGCATGGTCGCCTCCGCTGTCTGTGTGTGAACGGGTGAATGTGAGGCATAAGTTGTAAAGCGCTTTATACTTGTAAATGCAGTCCATTTACACTGTGTAGTCAGTGTATTGAGAGGTACAACGGCAGAGTAGGGCTGGGCGATATGGCCAAAAACGTTATCGCGATAAAATAATAAAATAATTTTCATATCACTCGATATCGATAATTATCGTCGATATAATTTCTGTCAAGTTTAATTAACTTCTTATGCCCGGCGCCGACGGGCAATTAATAGACTCACTTGTTTTGCTGCGGTAGAACGAAGACGTCACTACGAGACAAGTTGGAGAGCCGTCGCGTGTCGAGCCAACCCTTTGAGAAGCGTTGTGGTCCCGGCTTGAATTCTCCATGAATGTGTCCAAGTCCATAATCCATATGAATCCATTTAGTTATATCCAACACAGTCTGAATGAGTGTTTCTTGTGATTATGCCGCGTGATTTCAAACCACCAAAACAACTGAATGTCTCGTCTCAAGTTGATGTCGTCATCAGTCCGCGCACGTTTTTCTACGCAGTAAACACCCCAGTGCATAGATTATTATATTCCACCAGGGGGCAACCTACCGCCACTGGATCATATGCATTATAAGAATGGAACTAACACAGTTAGCCAGAGCAAGCGGTGTATCCCACGACAATGTACTAACTATCACCCTAAAATACTCCATTCCGCCCCAATACATTGCAACGACGTCCACCGCATACCCCACACTACTCTAACCGTTACCCTCAGAATTCACGCCACACACCCACTCCGCACGTAAACTATAAAATAGCAGCGTGCAAGCTAATGATCCTAGCCAGCCTTGTTTCCTACCCAGAGGTGCACCGCGGGTCTCCTTTGCTGTCGCCATCTCCTTCACTGATTGGTTATTAGTGCGTGTGCTGATATCCAAGCTTGGAAAATCGATATATCGAAACTTTGCGACCATGTTTCATGTTTATTTCGAGGAAATAATTTATCGCGATAATTATCGTTATCGTTTTATCGCCCAGCCCTAAGGCAGAGGTACGTGCAGTTCTGAGGAGAACAGACCCAAGGAAGGCAGCCGGCCCAGACAATATCCCCGGCCGTGCCCTCAGGGTCTGTTCATCAGAGCTGGCTGACGTACTTGCTGACATTTACAACCTGTCACTAGCACAAGCTGTTGTGCCAACCTGCTTCAAGACCACCACCATCGTGCCCCTGCCAAAGAAAAACACTGTAACCTGTCTGAATGACTATCATCCCATTGCACTCACCCCAATAGTGATGAAATGTTTCGAGAGGATAGTCATGTCACACATCAAGGAGACCATCCCAGACACACTGGACCCTCTGCAGTTTGCCTACCGTCAGAACCGGTCCACTGAGGATGCAGTCAACACCGTCATCCACACCACCCTCACCCACTTAGAGGGCAAGGACACATATGCCAGACTATTATTCATTGACTATAGCTCTGCATTTAACACGGTCATCCCACACAAACTCTCTGCTAAACTCCTCACTGTGGGTCTGACACCGGCTCTCTGTAACTGGGTGCTCAAACTTTCTTACAAATAGGCCCCAGTCAGTCAGAGTCGGCAACCGGACATCAGGCACAAAGGTTCTAAGCACAGGGACCCCCCAGGGCTGCGTGCTGAGCCCCCTACTGTACACCCTCTTCACACACGACTGTGTGGCCTCCCAGAACAACACCAGTATCATCAAATTAGCAGATGATACTACAGTCATTGGACTGATCACTGGGGGAGCTGAGGAGGCGTACAGAAGGGAGGTGGTGGAACTGGTGGCCTAGTGTCACAACAATCTCTCCTTGAACACAGACAAGACCGAGGAGATGATTATTGACTCACGGAGGAGGAGTGTACAGTACACACCTCTGTACATAGGTGAGACGGAGGTGGATAGGGTTAAAACTAGGGATGTCCCGATCAAATTTTTTTGCTCCCGATCCGATCCCGATCATGGGATTTTGAGTATCTACCGATACCGATCTTTCCCGATCCGATCTGATAAAAAAAAATAAAAACATCTAAAAAAAAAATTAAAAAAAAATCATCCCAATTTCTCACATTACATTCACCCTGAATGTTGACGTTATCCAGGTGAAAAGTTAACTTCATTCAAGCGAGGCATTGCAATCCTTGACATAAATCATTTGATGTATAATTAAATCAAAGGAAATGCGTTTGTTGTGTGACAATAAATAAATTAATGATGATATGCAATTTAAAACCAAAACTAAGGCCTCAGTATGAGTTTAAGACGTGAACATGGTCATGTTTGTTGAATAACAAAAAAATATTTAAATCAATTTTTTTTTGTCGATCCCGATCTTCGGAAAATCACGTGATCGGCCCCGATCACGTGATCGGATCGGGACATCCCTAGTTAAAACCTTTAAATTCCTCGGTACCCACATCAGCGAGGACCTCACCTGGGCTCACAACACCCAACAGATAATAAAAAAATTCCACCAACGACTGTACTTCCTAAGAAGGCTGAGAAAATTTGGCATGCCACCCAAAATTCTCAGCAACTTCTATAGAAGTACGGTTGAGAGTGTCCTTACCAGCTCAATCACGGTCTGGTATGGAAACTGCACTGCTAAGGAGAGGAAGGCACTCCAGCGAGTGATTAAAACTGCTCAGTACATCTCTGGAGCAGCCTTCCCCTCACTACAGGACATTTACTCTACCAGGGCTACCAGGAGAGCACATAACATAATTAAGGACAGTACACCCCCAACACACTCTTCAACCTCCTGCCATCAGGCAGGCAATATAGGAGTCTGAAAGCCAGAACTACGAGACTGACAAACGGTTTCTACCCACAGGCCATCAGGCTCATGAATGCCAGCACCTCGAACCCGCCCCCCCCCACACACCTTGGCAGACACTCTGACCTGATTACTGCTGTGAACACACTGTCACCCTTCCCCCCCGAACTATGAATCACTAAAGACACTTTTTAACTGCTGCTGTAACCCACTGTCACCTCCATTCAAAAACTGATCGGAACGTGCAATGTTACTCACTGTGCCTTGTATATATATATGTATCTGTTTTTACCTTATTTTCTAGCACTCGCTTGTATTTAAATATGTTTAAGTTAAGTATTGTGTGATTTTGTGTGAAGGGCGGACTAGCAAAGTAAGATTTTCATTGTATGGCAAACTGTCTGTTTAACTGTGCATATGATAATAAACAATCTTGAATCTTGAAGAGGGGACCCTATTAACACATCCACCGCCATCCACGCTGTAAAGCGTTATTGCCCGCCATGCTTTGACCGCCAGATCTCGCTGTACAGGGTTATTGAGATCAATATTTCATTTTTTCGCCATGGCATTCATAATTCATATATACACCTCCGACGCTGCAGCTGGACCCTACGGCTCAATACAACGACGGCTCAATACCGCCGCCTGGTGGATGGTCGGGCGAGTTACACTCGAACAACAGGAAGTGGGGATGTGCGTCGATTAAATTCATCCGGCCGTCAGACATTGTTGCAAGGCTCCCGACAGACACTATAGTACATATGGATTGCTTTATAAACGTAATAATCGATATGATTTCGGCGTTTATTGCGACATACAAACCGGAAAATGGACCTAGGCGATCGACGTCCTATACTTGGGATATTTCACCGCCAGTCTCTTTGACGCACGGTAAGAGGACACTGACGTTATTTTCAGCCCAATTGTTTATTCATTTCACTGCAAACCATCTGATCAGTATATCAATATAAAGCATTTACTGACGATCACGGAATTATAAACGACCCCCCCCCCCCCCTTTCTTCCGCGCATGATGATGCATAACGTATACGATCATATACAGTTGCATTTTTTTATATAGCGTGTCTAGGGAATAAACGGCAATCGATAATCTATATATGCGTTTAGGCCTATAACTCACGTTCTAGGAATTACTGCAGAAAACGATAAAAACATACTTATATTCTAGAAGGTATTTTTGTATGAATGTATGAATCAAAAAGTATAACATTCCTACATCCTGAACGATAGATAATCGATGTTGAATGGGCCATAGTAATGTAAATTTAGCAATACAATTAAAAAAGTTATAGCCCTGCAAAGAAGGTCCATAGGGTTATAGTTAGAGCCATATGAAATCCGCATTCACGGAATCGCGGACGGAATTGCGGAATTAACCAATAAAAATGGAATCAACTGCAAAAACGTGGAATATTGCAGAATTTGGCCTAACCTGGACTGAAATTCCGTTTTTGGGTGGAACGTTTGGTGCACACGCGACCGGGAAGGCGGGGACGCTAGAGCGGGTTACACACAACACAGCAGTGCTCAAGCGTCTGGCTGCTTTGATGTTAACATCGTCAAGAAGCTAAGAAATTCCGCAATAAGCCCTCAATTCAGAGCAGAGCAGTATCCTAATGACTTTTATGCCTCCGGCGATAAGGTGTTTTGCAAATTCTGTCAACGTTCCGTGGACTGGACCCGCAAAAACACTTGCGACACTATTGTGATTAAATAGCTATGTAACCTTAGGACATGATAGCTTCTAGCTAAATCTAGTGCACCCATCCATTTGTTTAATGCAAACGATTGTCATTACACACTGTCCTTTATAAACTAAATAAACTTAAATAGCTATGTAACGTTACAGTACATAGGACTATAGATGGAAATGATAGCTTCTAGCTAAATCTGGTGCACCCATCCATTTGTTTAATGCAAATGATTGTCAGTACACTGTCCTTTATAAACTAAATAAACTAACGGTGCCTAAATTATGCATTACTATATTTCATCACAATATAATATACAGTATATAGCTAGGCTACTGATATTGTCATTGTGATAATGTCAATAGTAGCTAGCTGTATCTATTGTTTACACTTGAAATGTGTATTTTTAATTTGTCACAATATTATTTGAAAAATATTGTGTCAAATTGAACTGTATTTCTGAGTTGCAGCACTTAAAAACATTAAATGGACTGTTATATCTTATTCAATTGTGGACATTTATTCATTCCCACTTATTAGACACTATTTCTGATGGTAAAATGAGCATAAAAAGCAAAATACAGAATTCTGAAATATTAAAACGGAAAAAAACAGAATTTGGGAAAAAATTTAATGGAATTTGGAAAATAATAAAATGGATTTCATATGGCTCTAGACTTATAGTGCTGGCAGACTGGCTATATTGATGGATATAACCAATGGCAGGGAATGTGTTAACTGTTACACCGCTGAACGGCACGCTGGGTACAGGTCTGGGAGAACTGAAAAGAAGAGAGATAGGGAGTCATGGGACTTTAGGAGAAACAGTAGAAGTCATCTCCTTCCTCTGTTTACTTCCTCTTACATCCTCACTTACTGTCTGGACTCCTGGAGGTTGATATTGTACAAGATCCCTTCTAAATCAATACACATACAGAGAGAGAGAGAGAGAGAGAGAGAGAGAGAGAGAGAGAGAGAGAGAGAGAGAGAGAGAGAGAGAGAGAGAGAGAGAGAGAGACAGAGAGAGAGAGAGAGAGAGAGAAAGGGGGGGGAGAGGAGAAAGAAAGAGAGGGAGAGAGGGAGGGGGGGGTAGAGGGAGAGAGATATAGAGGGAGAGATGGAGAGAGAGGGGGGAGGGAGAGAGAGGGAGGGAGAGAGAGAGAAAGAGGAAAAGAAAGAGAAAGAAAAAAGAGAAAGAGAAAGAAAGAAAGAAAGAAAGAAAGAAAGAAAGAAAGAAAGAAAGAAAGAAAGAAAGAAAGAAAGAAAGAAAGAAAGAAAGAAAGAAAGAAAACAGAAACAACGCTAAATGAAATCCAGAGGAGAAGGTTACATTGGGTGTCCGTCCACCAACAGCTCAATATCCCCAGTCCGACCCGGAGTAGCTTCTTACTCCCAGACGGATATCAACTTCAGCAGAATGAAGGAAAATAGCCTCTGAGCAGCAGCACCACAAATAGATTATCTTCTCCTTCATGTTTGGTCTGGGCCCACAAAGACCACGGTGACATTACACAACGTATAGGCTCAGACAGAGAGGCTCCAGCCCGCAGCCAACTCTCTATCGCTCCCCATGCAGCTCCCCCCTCCATCACAGCTCGCTTAGTTAAAAGATCAGCGATCCAAACGTAAACAAAGACAATGGGCAGCCTCGCCGCCAAATGGTAAATAATAGATAGCAGTGGCGACGTGTTTACATTCTCTACTTGACTGACTGAGCTTTAGATACAAGGACTAACACTAAACGATTTGGGGATACTAGTAGATACTTGAATTTGGGATTTGGGGATACTAAATACTTTAGTTTGGGATTTGGGGATACTAAATACTTTAGTTGGGGATTTGGGGATACTAAATACTTTAGTTCACATAAAAATACGTAACCCACGATACGATACGATTAGGGATGGGTACCGAATTCGGTACTTTTAAAGGTACTTACCGAAACACGTCGGTACGATTCACGTGAGATAAAATAAAAATAAAAATTACACTTTTTTTTATTTTATTTTTTACCTTTTTTCTTTTCATGTCAACGTTCACACGCACAATATACGCTTACCTAGGATTTGACTTGATTCAACAACAAAGCAGTCGGGGCAATGGCAAACCGAAAACGGTCGAAAGTGTAGTTATTTGACGACTGAGGTAGGTAGATTACATTTTTAGAGACTAAAGTATCGAAAAAAGGTACCGTTGGGTACCGGTATCGATTCACAGGTACCGGTACCGGTACCGTATTGGTTCAAATGTGAAAGGTACCCATACGATACCGATATTTGGCCCGCGGTAATGGCAACATCACGATACATGATACAGTATCTGCGATAACCGATGTATTGCAAGACATTTCATCTATGATACATCACAATATCTGTGTAACCGGAGAAGAAAATATACCCATAAAAAGACAAAAAGCAGGAATTATGTATTTATTCACAGAATTGACATGGACCGCGTATCAGATTCTTTACTCTTTAGTGCATCACAAACTGGCCAAATTGTACACGAAACAATGTACGACAAATTGGATCGTATCTCTTTAACACACACTGAGCACAACTTGATTATTATTAACTATCAATTATGTCCCAGACGGAAATGTCTGCTGCGTAAATATAGTCAATAAGACGAACACCGAAGCTGCTCCACTGACAAGGAAAGGTTGGCTTTGTGGTAAATAGTGCTATTATATTAGAGTCTTGGCAGTTGTAATTTCCCCAGGGATGTCTTGAGGTCCTGGCTGGACCACACGCTCAGTCTTTCCCACAGCTACCGGTAACTAAACGGAGTCAAACAGAGTCCATATAGTGCCTCTTTAACACACTGACCACGACTTGATTATTATTAACTATTAAGTAGCCTATGTCCCCAATGGAAAACGTTGCTACCATCTGCAATCCATATCCACCCTGTTTTTACACCACATAAAAAAAACATAATCATTAAGGAGCCGGACGTCGTGCCACCACCACCGTTTGGAGAGAATCCCAGAGTGTTTTCTTCATTAACCCTCGTTCACCCCCCCGCCCCCCTCTACCCTCCAAACCCTCTGCGTCAGCATTACCGTGGGTTCCATTCTATTAAATCCTAGTTATGTATTACATCTTCATTCTATCGATCGGCCCGCAGAGCGGCCCCAGCGGCAGGGACCAGGCCACTTCCTCCCCCTGTCTCCTGGCCCTGCTGTGTGATTCATGGGGAGTGTTAAACCCCCTCTCCACACAGCCCTGACACACACACACACATATACGGCATGCATACACACACATGCACGTACATATATACTGTAAGCATGCACACACACACACACACACACACACACACACACACACACACACACACACACACACACACACACACACACACACACACACACACACACACATTATACTCTAAGCATGCACACACAAGCACATGTATGCATGCACACACACATATACTGTAAGCATGCACACACATACTGTAATGCACACACACAAACATGCATGCACACACACAAATGCATACATATATACTGTAAGCATGCACACACACACACACGCATACTGTATATACTGTAAGCAATTTAGGGGTGGGAATCGCCAGAGACCTCACGATACGATACTATCGCAATACTTGCGTCACGATACGATAGTATCGCGATACTAAATATATCGCGATACGCTGAGTATTGTGAAATATTTTTTTTTATCAAATTTCATTTATTACCTTTTTTCAACTGCAAAGTAAAACTTTGTCAACATGTTTTATCTAATAAAATAAAGTTCAGTCTGTCCATCTCACTTCAATAATTTTTATTGCAGAACATGGTATTTTCTCAAGCAGACAGATGTAAACACTGTAATCTGTGTTGCATGTACCTGACAAACTGAACTGTTTGTATTACAGTCATATTCTAACTTAACTGAATGCGTGTGTGTGTGTGTGTGTGTGTGTGTGTGTGTGTGTGTGGACTACTGTACTATTACAGGTATTGAAATGAACAATGCAACTTCCTTATACAAAAAAATAAAAATAATAATAATTTTATTTGTATGAATAATTAAATAATGATACTTGGCGTCCCTGTATCGATACAGTATCGTCACGCAAAGTATCGCGATACTACTACGTATTGATTCCCCCCCCCCCACCCCTAGTAAGCATGCACTGTAATGCACACACACACGCATGCACATACGTAAGCATGCACACACACACAAACACATGCATGCATGCATGCACACACACACATACATACTGTAATGCACATACCCGTGCACATGCACACACATACTGTAAGCATACACACATGCACACAGGGGGCGAAACTAGAGCCCGCCAAGCGCCATTGGCGATCAGTTTTTACGTTTGGTGCCTCCCACTGAGAGGTCTGCCCGCCGCGTGGCGGGCAATCAAATAGTCATGTGAAAACCGAAAATCATGATCCAATTCTGAGCGGAGTTCTCACTTGCTGTCTCAGCACAGACATGCAGCGCACCACGCACTGCTCCTCCTACCCCTCCCGCACCTGTCACCGTGATGTTAGTCTAGTCAGAGGGACCTCCGTGAGCTAATGTTAGCTACTGTTATAAAATGACCCAGTCAACTATTCACTTTTAGTTTAATACATGAGGCATTGTGTAACGTTATCCAGCCGGCTAGCTACTGATAGCTCCCGACATCAACAACTGCTCCAGCAAGTGTCCAGTGCATAATACCTCCGTTGGCTAGGTAGCTCATGTTAGCCCACGTTAGCTCACTAGTCACTACGAAATGTCCCAGTAAACTAAATAGTTTAGAGGCGTTGTCCCAATGCCATCCAGCAGTAGCTACAGATAGCTCCTGACATCAATGTCCTACAACATGCGTATTCGAGCCCCTGGCTTACATCGCATGAGGGCTGCTGAATAGGGTCCAGCTGCAGCGCAGGAGAATCCTTTCATGCTGAATGTAGAGTTTAGGTCCAGCTGCAGCGCCGGAGAATCCTTGCTGGAGCTGGAGGCCACTCGAGTATACACACAGACAGTGGAGCTGTTTGCAGACAGCGAGGTGGCGATGTCTCGCAGATAATACGAGTATGATTATATAATATATATATTTTATTAAAAAAAAATGATATAAAATAATAATGATTATTTTTTTAATCAAAAAAAAGTTGGCAGGTAAGAAATATGCTTGGCGGGTAGATTCTTCCCATCTACCCGCCACTGGCCGGTGAGTCAAAAAGTTAATTTCGCCCCCTGCATGCACATACACATACATTCCGTACACGCACACACGCACACACACTTCTATCCTACAGTCTCGCACAGCGCCTCCTGAGATCAGCTTGAGACCCTAACTCAGTCTCCTGCAGCCTATTGAATATGAAAGTAGATTCATGGAAATTCAATTTCCATTTGGGCAAATGCTCCGTGAGCCTGCCTCTACATATCTCCTGCCTGCAGCCTTATCACAATGTTAGACAGCTTACACAACCCTCCAGAGCTGGCCCATTCTGTAAATAAAAAGAAGAAACGAAATACAGGAAAACAGTGTTTATATTGAAGTAGATATGAGATGTCGTTGGACCTTGTGATGCGTGGAAGTTGTGCCAAACTCAACGGAGAACAATCTCCTTAGAGAAACTAAAGAAAACTGTATAGTATGCAGCCGTTACATAACGGATAGCCGTGTGATAACAATGATTGCTCTAATTCCATCAGCGTCTGTGGTATGAGGAGGAGACTTGGGCGGCTCAGTCGATGTTCTGTACGCGTGGCCGGGAGAGAATCTGCAGAGCTGCTGAGCGAACATGGAGGAAAACTAAGCTCACAGCTCACTGCGATCTATACAAAGAAGCCACGACTGCCTATAACCAGAGCTGAAACGATTCCTCCAGTAACTGGAGTTACTCGATTACAAATAATCATTGAGGCAAATTATTTTGCCTGGAGGCCTGATTTAACCCACAGCGCACTGGGTTTCACACAGACGATAATTACTGTTGCACGGTGAAGACGTTTTCAGACGCGGATTGAAAAATGGAAGAAGACAGAGAAAATGGCGATGAGCAAAGAGAGAATGGCCCTAGAAAACGCCAGAAACTGTCAAAAGTTTGGGATCATTTCAAGCTGAAAGGAAAACTCTGTACGGTGTGTCTATTGTTCAATTGAAGTAGCACCACAATAGTACTTAAACAACGTTTCAGCTTAACCGTCTGTAGTGTGGTAGTGAAAGGGTTAACCAGTTGTAGTGTGGTAGTGAAAGTGTTAACCCTTTGTAGTGGGTTAACCCTTTGTATCGTGGTAGTGAAAGAGTTAACCCTTCTGTAGTGTGGAAGTGAAAGGGTTAACCTTCTGTAGTGTTGTAGTGACAGGGACCTTCTATAATGTGACATGAAAGGGTTAACCGCATGTAGTGTGGTAGTGAAAGGGTTAACCCTTTGTAGTGTGGTAGTGAAGGGTTAACCGTCTGTAGTGTGGTAGTGAACGGGTTAACCTTTTGTAGTGAAGTACTGTGAAAGGGTTAACATTATGTACTGTGGTAGTGAAAGGGTTAACCGTATGTAGTGTGGCAGTGAAAGGGTTAACCTTTTGTAGTGTGGGAGTGAAAGGGTTAACTGTATGTAGTGTAGTAGTGAAAGGGTTAACTGCTTGTAGTGTGTTAGTGAAAGGGTTAACCATGTGTAGTGTGGTAGTGAAAGTGTTAATAGTCTGTAGTGTGGCAGTGAAAGGGTTAACCGTTTGTAGTGTGGTAGTGAAAGGGTTAACCTTCTGCAGTGTGGTAGTGAAAGTGTTAACCCTGTGTAGTGCTGCAGTGACAGGGTTAAGTCCTCCTCTGGACCATACGCTCAATCTCTTCCACAGCTACCGGTAACTAAAGAAGCGCTCATTAGCCGCGGTGAGCGCGTGTGGGAGTGAGACAAATGGCATCTGGGCTCCGTGGGGATGAGTGTCATCACTGAAGGGCCCCTGTAGCCCGGCTGGTTAGAGGGGGATATTGGAAAAAGCAGTGGGACAGGGCTCCATTACCGGGGCCCCCGGCAGCCCAGTTAGTGACGGAGAGGGGGACAGGACGGAGAGGGGGCGGGACAGAGAGGGGGACAGGACGGAGAGGGGGCGGGACAGAGAGGGGGACAGGACAGAGAGGGGGCGGGACAGAGAGGGGGACAGGACAGAGAGGGGGCGGGACAGAGAGGGGGACAGGACAGAGAGGGGGACAGGACAGAGAGGGGGACAGGACAGAGAGGGGGACAGGACAGAGAGGGGGCGGGACAGAGAGGGGGCGGGACAGAGAGGGGGACAGGACAGAGAGGGGGACGGGACGGAGAGGGGGACGGGACAGAGAGGGGGCGGGACAGAGAGGGGGACAGGACAGAGAGGGGGCGGGACAGAGAGGGGGCGGGACAGAGAGGGGGACAGGACAGAGAGGGGGACGGGACGGAGAGGGGGACGGGACAGAGAGGGGGACAGGACAGAGAGGGGGCGGGACAGAGAGGGGGCGGGACAGAGAGGGGGACAGGACAGAGAGGGGGACGGGACGGAGAGGGGGACGGGACAGAGAGGGGGCGGGACAGAGAGGGGGACAGGACAGAGAGGGGGACAGGACAGAGAGGGGGCGGGACAGAGAGGGGGCGGGACAGAGAGGGGGACAGGACAGAGAGGGGGACGGGACGGAGAGGGGGACGGGACAGAGAGGGGGCGGGACAGAGAGGGGGACAGGACAGAGAGGGGGCGGGACGGAGAGGGGGACAGGACGGAGCGGGGGACGGAGAGGGGGACAGGACAGAGAGGGGGATGGGACGGAGAGGGGGACGGGACGGAGAGGGGGCGGGACAGAGAGGGGGACAGGACAGAGAGGGGGACGGGACGGAGAGGGGGACAGGACGGAGCGGGGGACGGAGAGGGGGACAGG
>NC_140183.1:59134411-59136911 GCF_963971535.1 Notolepis coatsorum
GACAGAGAGGGGGACAGGACAGAGAGGGGGACGGGACGGAGAGGGGGCGGGACAGAGAGGGGGACAGGACAGAGAGGGGGACGGGACGGAGAGGGGGACAGGACGGAGGGGACGGGACGGAGAGGGGGACAGGACAGAGAGGGGGACGGAGAGGGGGACAGGACGGAAAGGGGGACGGGACAGAGGGGGACGGGACGGAGAGGGGGACAGGACGGAGGGGGACGGGACGGAGAGGGGTACGGGACGGAGAGGGGGACAGGACGGAGAGGGGGATGGGACGGAGAGGGGGACGGGACGGAGAGGGGGATGGGACGGAGAGGGGGACAGGACGGAGAGGGGACGGGATGGAGAGGGGGACGGACGGAGAGAGGGACGGATGGAGAGGGGGACGGGATGGAGAGGGGGACGGACAGAGAGAGGGACGGGATGGAGAGGGGACGGGATGGAGAGGGGGACGGACGGAGAGAGGGACGGGATGGAGAGGGGGACGGGATGGAGAGGGGGACGGACGGAGAGAGGGACGGGATGGAGAGGGGGACGGGTTATTGCGGAACGTCAGTCACCGGCGGCCCCATCTGCCGCGCAGCAGCGTCTCTCGCTCTCCCCGTGCGTCAGCGGCGTGTGAGAAGACAGAGTTATTAAAAATCACAGGGCGACCCGCGGAGCCGTCGAAGCCTGAGAGGACAATACGCTCTGGAGGAGGGGGAGGAGGGAGGAGGGAGGAGGGGAGGAGGGAGGAAACTAGAAAAGAGAATAGTAATTTCCTCTGTCATGCTAAAAGGAGGAAATTGCAACGGTGTCTGGGTCTGGGGGGGGGGGGGGGGGGGGGGGGGGGCGAAAGAGGAACAAGCTTTGGGTGGAAAACCCAGAGGAGCAACAGCAGGACCAGAAGGAACAGGATGTTTAAAGCTCCAGCTTGTAGTTTTTCCTAATAAAAAGATTCCTTCCCTGGCCGCTGGTAACCTTTCAACTCATCCCGTATCTATTTCTCAGCCAGAGAGTGTACTGGCAGACTAGGAGATCAAGCAGGACATCAAAGATGGACGCCATAACAAAGATGGTATTTAATGGAGGGGGGGGGCTCTAGTGTATGAAAAATAATGTGCATGTGTGTGTGTGTGTGTTGTGTGTGTGTGTGTGTGTGTGTGTGTGTGTGTGTGTGTGTGTGTGTGTGTGTGTGTGTGTGGGAATGCTAAATACTTTTGTTTGGGATTTGGGAATACTAAATACTACTAGTTCACTAGTAGACATAGGGCTGGGCGATAAAACGATAACGATAACTATCGCGATAAATTATTTCCTCGAAATAAACATGAAACGTGGTCGCAAAGTTTCGATATATCGATTTCCAAGCTTGGCTCCGTTCAGCCTCGGCTCAGCACACTCACTAACAACAACCAACGTTACGTGATGACGTGACGTGCATACGCACAACAGCTAACAACCAATCAGTGAAGGAGATGGCCGAGAGCGAACGAGATCCGGAAGGAGACCCAGAGGTACTAGGACTCACTCAACAACAAGGCTTGCTAGGCTAATTAGCTTGCACGGCGTTGTTTTATATATTTACGTGCCGAGTATGTGTGTGTTTTGAATTCTGAGGCCACGTTTAAGTAGTGTGGGGTATACAGTGGACGTCGTTTCAATATATTGTGGCGGAAGAGAGTATTTTAGTGTAATATTTAGCACATTGTCATGGAATACACCACTTATAAACAACAGGTTGGCTAGGCTAATTAGCTTGCACGGCGTTGTTTTATATATTTACGTGCCGAGTATGTGTGTGTTTTGAATTCTGAGGCCACGTTTAAGTAGTGTGGGGTATACAGTGGACGTCGTTTCAATATATTGTGGCGGAAGAGAGTTTTAGTGTCATATTTATTGTCATGAGATACTCCGCTTGTCGGCTACTGCTAACGTGCGCGGACTGATGACGACATCAACTCGACTTGAGACATTCGCAGCAGCATAAGAAGTTAATTAAACTTGACAGACATTATATCGACGATAATTATCGATATCGAATTATATGAAAATTATTTTATAATTTTATCGCGATAACGTTTTTGGTCATATCGCCCAGCCCTAAGTAGACACTTCGAGCGGCGGCTGGGTGGCGCAGCGGACATTGCGCTCGTCACCAACGCAAGAGACACCGGGTTAAAATCCGGCTGTTGGCGTTGCCTCCGGCTTGGGCCGGCCGTCATACTGGCTCAATTGGCAGAGTCAGCGGGTGGAAGTCGATCACGTGTCCCCTCCTCGTGTACCGGAGGGGACACGTGATGCAAGGCTTCTATCCTCCCTACAACCGGCCAGTGGGGGGCATATGTGAGCAACGTTCAAGACAGGGGAGGGGAGAATTGGAAACAGCGAAATTGGGATGGGAGAAAAATTTTAAATACGGAGAAAAAGTGGATACAAAATATATATATAAAAAACACTAGGGGTGGGACGATGTGAGTAACTCATGATACTGATATTTGGCCCTCGGTAATGACGG
>NC_140183.1:59141911-59196911 GCF_963971535.1 Notolepis coatsorum
TGTATAAAAAGTGCTATACAAATAAAGTTATTATTATTATTATTATTATTATTATTATTATTATTATTATTATTATTATTATTATTATTATTATTATTATTATTATTATTATTATTATTATTATTATAATATATCGGTTGTGAAGCTGCTTTTGTATGTTGTACTGTTGTCACAATACCAACATTTTGACTTTGATACAGATACAGATAGGAAAGGTAATGGAATATATTATTAGATGACAGAACATTGAAAATTCTTTATACAATTATTTAATTCATTATAATTTAAACGCTATTGAATAATAGTTAATCAATAGTAATTAATACAATTATTCTGTTACAGAATAAGTCAGAGACAACTTCCGGTGGCATGAACTGAACGCAGCTCACACCATGTCGCAGCAAACCCTCGAATAATCATTATTTTGAACCCATAAAGAACAAAACTAAAGTTGACTTTACCTCGACATTTATCAGCTTCTTTTATTTTGTAAGCTAATTCGTTCAAAACAATCTAATCGCTCTTGAACAAACACATGTCCATGCGTGCACAAACAAAATTCACAATGGAGAACGCTGATCTAGCGTAGAGCCATATGAAATCCGTTTAATTTTTTTCCAAATTCCATAAATTTTTTTTCCAGATTCCATTTTTTCCGTTTTAATATTTCAGAATTCTGTATTTTGCTTTGTACGCTCATTTTACCATCAGAAATAGTGTCTAATAAGTGGGAATGAATAAATTTCCACAATTTAATAAGATATAACAGTCCATTTAATAGGGCTGTCTTAAATACTTCGAAGCTTCGAAGCTTCGTTCGATGGGAAATATGATTTGATTATTTAAAAATATATATGATATATATATATTTTTTTGCAAAATCAACTCTGCCTCTCTTTGTTAATTACAACAAGCAATGCTGTTTGTTATTTAAGATGAGGTCGGACTCGGCACTGACAGATTTGTGTTCATTGTGCTGCTTTTATAAAGCCTCAAATGACGGCTTACAATATTTCATGAAAGCAAAGTGTTTTGTTTGTCTAAGATTTAAAAAGGTTTAAACTTTACAGCACTGACAAAGTTGAACAAAGTGCTGTACAAGTCCCACAACATAAAAAAATTAAAATTAAAAAATATTATAATTTATTTTGTATTTAATTTTTTTTACAGTTGATTCCATTTTTATTGTTCAATTCCGCGATTCCGTCCGCGATTCCGTGATCGTGGATTTCATATGGCTCTAATCTAGCGGCGCTCATGAGAACAATTGTACGAGAAGAACTTGCTACAGGACTCGAAGCCAATCTAAAGCCGATCAAGGATCATCTAAACAAAATCCAGCTAAAGGTAACATCATACCTAGACAAGATTGATTCTCTCGAGACGGCTGCCAACGACACTGATCAAAGGCTGATACGGGATCATCCCTATGTTCCCCGGGTCCTATGTTCCCCGGGTTCTATGTTCCCCGCTTTGATTGATTAATAGATTGAACATTTTATATATTTTTGTTATTTTATTAATTATTAATGTCCACCTTGTTTCGAACAGTTAAGCTTAGGCCCTCTTTCGAACTGGTTAAGGTTAGAGTTTGGAATCAGGGCTGGTGGTCTAAAATTTTCAATCAATCAATCAAAGCGGGGAACATAGAACCCGGGGAACATAGGACCCGGGGAACATAGACATGCTCCGGCTGATACAACTGGAAGCAGAGAATAAATCACTATCTGAGGAAGTTAAATCATTAAAACAGAAGACAGAATCGCTTGAGGACCACAGCAGAAGACTCAACGTGAGAATCTTGGGGCTACCAGAAGGAACAGAACAAGGCAACCCTACAATGTTTGTAAACGGAATGCTGAGCGAACTTTTTGGCGAAGATCTAGGTCCACCTCACTTGATCAGTATCGCTCATCGCATCGGAGCAAATAAAGGCAAGACACAATGCCTAATCGCAAAATTTAACAACTCTGATATAAGACAGAAGGTTGTGCGTCTTGCCGGTGGGAAAGCTAGGTGGGCTACAGTACAAAGGACATAAAATCAGCATCTTCCGTGATGCCACAGCAGAACAACGCAAGCAATAAGCCTCCTTTGATGAGCTCAGATCACTCTTACGCAAGACAAAACTGCGCTACGGGGTGGCTCACCCTGCGAAGCTGCTCATCACCTTCAAGGATAAGACTCACTCCTTCACCGAAGCATCAGAGGCAATGGACTTCTACACAACCGAGATCAAGCCCACGCTAGACGCGGAGGCACATTCATCACCAGCCCCGACCTAAGACGAGACTGTCTACTACTGTATACACATCACTAGGGATGGGTACCGAATTCGGTACTTTTGAGGTACCGAACCGAAACACGTCGGTACTACCGAGTATCGAATCAAGTGAGAAACCGAAAAAAAAAAGTAAAAAAAATTAAAAAAAGTTTTTTAATTTTTTTTTTTTTTTTACTCTTTTTACTCTTTTAACTTTTTTCTTTTCATGTCAACGTTCACACGCACAATATATGCTTACCTAGGATTTGACTTGATTCAACAACAAAGCAGTCGGAGCAATGACAAGTCGAAAACTGTCGAAATTGTAGTTATTTGAAGTTTGGATTTTTTTTTTACGACTGAGGTAGGTAAATTCAATTTCTTGAGACTAAAGTACCGAAAAAAGGTACCGTTTGGTACCGGTAACGATTCACAGGTACCGGTACCGGTATCGGTTCAAATGTGAAAGGTACCCATCCCTACACATCACAGAACACAGGTATGCCTATGGTCGCGCTGTGGTCAGCTGGAAGATTGTGAACATTTGAGACTAACGTGGCGACATGGACTTGGAATAATATAAAATCCTCTTCTGTTTGGGTATTGTTCATGGGTTCAAAAAAAAATAAAATAAAAAATGTATCATTATTAATTTCCTTTCCTAATTTTTTTCTCTTCCCCCCTTTATTACTAATGGCGTTATCATTATTATTTGGTCGATATATATATTGTTTTAGTCCCCATGGTTTATATATAAAAAAAAATATATATCATTATTAATTTCCTTTCCTATTTTTTTTTCTTCCCCCCTTTATTACTAATGACGTTATCATTATTATTTGGTCGATATATATTTTGTTTTAGTCCCTCATGGTTTATATATTTAAAAAAATATATATATTATTATTTACGATTTAAGTTATTAGTGACAGTATTAGTGGTAGCTATGTTAGGTGAATTATTATGGCCGATATTTTATTTTGTACTACCATTAGTGCTGCTGTGGATGGTGCTGTTGGCATCATGATTGAAGGGGACGATAATATCACCCATGGCATTACTCACCAGCCCTTACCCAATATAATTTGGGCCATATTCAGTTTATATATATATTAGGGCTGTCAGTTTATCGCGTTAATTAGATTAATTAATTACACAGCAAATTATCGCGTTATAAAAATTAACTCAAAATTAATTACAATTTTTTTTTTTTTTTTTTTTTTTTTAATAATATTTTTTTTGTATCTCATTCATTCCATAATAATGTAGAATACACATTTACAGACTTTTTTATTTTTTAATATGGTCCATTTGCATGTTCTTGGTATCTGATTCTAGGGAGATCTATCTCAGGGAATGTATTCCCAGTGTCAGAAATACTGTGGGCTAGATCCACAAAGAATGGATTGCACGGTGCAAGTTGCACCCTGGTCTGCATCCCCTTAACAATTGTGTGCCGTACTGTATTGTACCCATTCTGCAATCTGTTAATAACATTTTCATTCAATCAATCAATCTGCGCGGTGATTGATTGAATGAAAATTTTATTTTGAGTAAATTGTAATGAACCAAATGAGAATATCAATAAATTTTTTTGTATCTTTGACTGTGAATAACACCATGCTCAAATTGACCAGACCTGAAAAATCTAAGCAAATTAATAGATGGAAGATGATTAAACAGAAGGTTTTGTAGATACAGTACTGAATTCTGCCATCCGGACACATGCAATTTGAAATATGATTATATAATATAGAATATCAGGCATAAAATGGTTATGCGATTAAAATGCGATTAATTAGATTAATTAATTACAAATCCTGTAATTAATTAGATTAATTTTTTTAATCGCCTGACAGCACTAATATATATATATATTTTTTGTGCTATTATTATTACGATCTACGTTATTAGCAACAGATATAGTGGTAGCTATGTTGGGTGAATTATTACTGCTAGTATTTTTATTTTATTTTATCTCTACTGTAGTGCTGCTGTGGATGGTACTGTGGTAACCATGACTGGTGGGGACGATAGTATCACCCATAGCATTACTCTCCTTACCCAATATAATTTATCATAAATATTAATAATATTATCTACGATTTAAGTAGGAAGGTGGACATGTGGAATAAGGATACTACGGTATTCTACCCACGTGACTGTCTTCGGGTGGGGGGTGGGGGGGGGGGTAGTGGGACGTTTTTGGGTTGATGCTGGACTACAACTGGGGAAGGGTTACATTTTTGCTAATTGTATTCTTTACTCTACAGCTTGACATTTTAATGCAAATAGAAACCCTCTTGTTACTGTGTCATGGATAATTCCAAGATATACATAATAATAATTGCCAAAGCTAAATTAAATTTACAGAACATATTATGGCAAAAATAAATATACTCTCATGGAATGTACAGGGAATAAATAAGAATATCAAATATAGCAGCTGTCTTGAATATCTAGACAAGAAAAGGATTGATATAGCTTTATTACAAGAAACTCACATAATGGCACAAGATTTGGGAAAATAGGAAAACAATAGATACATAGTTGTTTCTTCCTCATCTGCTATTAATAAAACAAAAGGAGTATTAATTCTAATATCTAGAAAACTTAAATTCAATACTATTGAGAAAGGGAATGATTCAGATGGCAGAGTCACTTATGTAAAGGGAATTCTAGGTGACAAAGAGATATTGCTGCTATTCGGTACTTTTGAGGTACCGAACCGAAACACGTCGGTACTACCGAGTATCGAATCAAGTGAGAAACCGAAAAAAAAAAGTAAAAAAAATTAAAAAAAGTTTTTTAATTTTTTTTTTTTTTTTACTCTTTTTACTCTTTTAACTTTTTTCTTTTCATGTCAACGTTCACACGCACAATATATGCTTACCTAGGATTTGACTTGATTCAACAACAAAGCAGTCGGAGCAATGACAAGTCGAAAACTGTCGAAATTGTAGTTATTTGAAGTTTGGATTTTTTTTTTACGACTGAGGTAGGTAAATTCAATTTCTTGAGACTAAAGTACCGAAAAAAGGTACCGTTTGGTACCGGTAACGATTCACAGGTACCGGTACCGGTATCGGTTCAAATGTGAAAGGTACCCATCCCTACACATCACAGAACACAGGTATGCCTATGGTCGCGCTGTGGTCAGCTGGAAGATTGTGAACATTTGAGACTAACGTGGCGACATGGACTTGGAATAATATAAAATCCTCTTCTGTTTGGGTATTGTTCATGGGTTCAAAAAAAAATAAAATAAAAAATGTATCATTATTAATTTCCTTTCCTAATTTTTTTCTCTTCCCCCCTTTATTACTAATGGCGTTATCATTATTATTTGGTCGATATATATATTGTTTTAGTCCCCATGGTTTATATATAAAAAAAAATATATATCATTATTAATTTCCTTTCCTATTTTTTTTTCTTCCCCCCTTTATTACTAATGACGTTATCATTATTATTTGGTCGATATATATTTTGTTTTAGTCCCTCATGGTTTATATATTTAAAAAAATATATATATTATTATTTACGATTTAAGTTATTAGTGACAGTATTAGTGGTAGCTATGTTAGGTGAATTATTATGGCCGATATTTTATTTTGTACTACCATTAGTGCTGCTGTGGATGGTGCTGTTGGCATCATGATTGAAGGGGACGATAATATCACCCATGGCATTACTCACCAGCCCTTACCCAATATAATTTGGGCCATATTCAGTTTATATATATATTAGGGCTGTCAGTTTATCGCGTTAATTAGATTAATTAATTACACAGCAAATTATCGCGTTATAAAAATTAACTCAAAATTAATTACAATTTTTTTTTTTTTTTTTTTTTTTTTTTTTTTTAATAATATTTTTTTTGTATCTCATTCATTCCATAATAATGTAGAATACACATTTACAGACTTTTTTATTTTTTAATATGGTCCATTTGCATGTTCTTGGTATCTGATTCTAGGGAGATCTATCTCAGGGAATGTATTCCCAGTGTCAGAAATACTGTGGGCTAGATCCACAAAGAATGGATTGCACGGTGCAAGTTGCACCCTGGTCTGCATCCCCTTAACAATTGTGTGCCGTACTGTATTGTACCCATTCTGCAATCTGTTAATAACATTTTCATTCAATCAATCAATCTGCGCGGTGATTGATTGAATGAAAATTTTATTTTGAGTAAATTGTAATGAACCAAATGAGAATATCAATAAATTTTTTTGTATCTTTGACTGTGAATAACACCATGCTCAAATTGACCAGACCTGAAAAATCTAAGCAAATTAATAGATGGAAGATGATTAAACAGAAGGTTTTGTAGATACAGTACTGAATTCTGCCATCCGGACACATGCAATTTGAAATATGATTATATAATATAGAATATCAGGCATAAAATGGTTATGCGATTAAAATGCGATTAATTAGATTAATTAATTACAAATCCTGTAATTAATTAGATTAATTTTTTTAATCGCCTGACAGCACTAATATATATATATATTTTTTGTGCTATTATTATTACGATCTACGTTATTAGCAACAGATATAGTGGTAGCTATGTTGGGTGAATTATTACTGCTAGTATTTTTATTTTATTTTATCTCTACTGTAGTGCTGCTGTGGATGGTACTGTGGTAACCATGACTGGTGGGGACGATAGTATCACCCATAGCATTACTCTCCTTACCCAATATAATTTATCATAAATATTAATAATATTATCTACGATTTAAGTAGGAAGGTGGACATGTGGAATAAGGATACTACGGTATTCTACCCACGTGACTGTCTTCGGGTGGGGGGTGGGGGGGGGGGTAGTGGGACGTTTTTGGGTTGATGCTGGACTACAACTGGGGAAGGGTTACATTTTTGCTAATTGTATTCTTTACTCTACAGCTTGACATTTTAATGCAAATAGAAACCCTCTTGTTACTGTGTCATGGATAATTCCAAGATATACATAATAATAATTGCCAAAGCTAAATTAAATTTACAGAACATATTATGGCAAAAATAAATATACTCTCATGGAATGTACAGGGAATAAATAAGAATATCAAATATAGCAGCTGTCTTGAATATCTAGACAAGAAAAGGATTGATATAGCTTTATTACAAGAAACTCACATAATGGCACAAGATTTGGGAAAATAGGAAAACAATAGATACATAGTTGTTTCTTCCTCATCTGCTATTAATAAAACAAAAGGAGTATTAATTCTAATATCTAGAAAACTTAAATTCAATACTATTGAGAAAGGGAATGATTCAGATGGCAGAGTCACTTATGTAAAGGGAATTCTAGGTGACAAAGAGATATTGCTGCTATAAGCATATGCCCCTAACACTTATGACTCTGCATTCTATGCCCAACTAACAAAGACCTTACAAAAGTATTCAGATTGTGGAATAATTATTGGTGCAGACATGAATACAGTTTTATCACCAGGCTTGGATAAGTCAGGTCCAACCTCAGTTAATTCATCCACTACAGCATTTAAAAATCTGGTGTCAAATCACTCATTGATAGATGTTTGGAGAAATTATAACCCAAGTTTAAAACAATACACCTTCTTTTCAAATAGACAACACATTTTCAAGAATAGATTATATACTAATATCTGCTAATATTTTCCACTGTATTAAAAAAACTGACATTATCAACATGTCTTTATCAGATCACCATGCCAATCTGTGTGTATATACAATTGAAAATTGTCCAAAACGTGCTACTAGATGGAAATTTAATTTAACACTACTGCAGGATCCATCATTCTGTGAGCAATTTAGATCCGACTTCAACCTTTTTATCGATATCAATAAAAATAGTGTTACAGATATAAGATTTCTATGGGATGCAACTAAAGGCTTTATTCGCAATAATACAATATCATTTGCTTCAGCACGTAACAAAGCCCACCATCAAGAAATATCCAGATTGGAAAATAGACACTCATTGCTAACTGCAGAACAACAAAACAACTACGATCAAGAAAGAGAAAGGGAGCTTTGGAAAGCGAAGTCTGAACTAAATGCTCTAATGGCACAAAAAGCAGAGTTCCTAGCTCACAGAGCGAGGCAAATTGAGTATTTGAATGGAAATAACCCAATCTTTGTGTTGACTAGGAAAATCCAATATAATGAACAGAAAGCAGACATCACATCAATCCTAAATAAAGAAGGAGCGATGGTAAACGATCCGGTCAAAATAAATCTAAAATTTAAACTTTTCTATCAACAATTGTATTCATCTGAAGCTCAATTCTCAAAAGGTGATTTAGACTCCTCTTTTGAAGACTTGGATCTACCTAAATTAACAGAGCAACAAATAACCTTAACGGATTCTCCCTTTACCCTGGAGGAACTTTACGATGCACTGAAAGAAATGAAACAGGGGAAATCACCAGGTTTCGATGGTATCCCACCGGAGCTGTACTTGACCTTTTGGAAAGAGATGGGTCCATTACTACTCGAGATGTTCCAACAAGCCATTATGAAAGGGAGTTTTAATAGAGACATAAGTACAGCAATTATCACACTGATACAGAAAAAAGGAAAGGATGGAAACGTCTGTGCTAACTATCGCCCACTGTCCCTTCTTAATGGAGACTTAAAATTATATGCCAAGGTCCTCGCATGGCGTCTAGAGACGATACTGCCAATATTGGTCCACCCAGACCAAACTGGATTTGTTAAACAAAGATTTGCATCAGATAATTTAAGACGACTGTTACACATTATTGACAAAGCTCCAAAAATATCACCATGCGCAGTGTTGTCCCTTGACGCCGAAAAAGCCTTCGATAGGCTGGAATGGGAGTACTTATGGCACACCATGAAGAATATGGCATTTGGAGACACATTTATAAATATGCTCAAAATCTTATATCATAATCCAACGGCCATGGTTATCACATCCAATCAGTGTTCCACACCCTTCCCTATCAGACATAGCGTCAGGCAGGGTTGCCCCGCCTCCGCATTATTAGTAGTTATCTCTTGAACCCTTGGCCCAAAGAAATTGTGAAATTGTGCCGAAATAAAACCCATAATAGTAAATAACACTTACCATAAAATTTGTCTGTACGCAGACGATCTGTTATTATTTCTTGACAATACACCACAGTCCCTACCTGTAGTCCTAGACACTATTAAACATTTTAGTTTTATTTCAGGTTACAAGATCAACTTGAATAAATCAATTTAACTTCCCCTAAATACAGCAGCAAGTAGTCCCCAACTACATACAGAAATACCAGTGGGTTCTGGTTTCAGATATTTAGGTATAGATATATACCCATCCATTGACAAAATTGTGTAAAAAAATTACAAGAGCCTTAAGAAGGTAATATCTGATGAGTTAAACCATTGGTTACTATTATTAATCCCATTTTCAGTCAGGCTTTCAGTAGTCAAGACCCATATTCTCCCTAAGATCAATTTTCTGGTAAGCATGATTCATTTACCGCCATCTCCAGGATTTTGGGAGAAGCTACAGGGACTAGTATTCAAATTTATATGGTGTGAACAACATCCACAAATCAGCAATTCCACACTCCAAAACAGTAGGAAAGCAGGAGGGCTATCGGTTCCTAATTTCGAACAGTACTATTTTTCTTTTATGCTCAGACCGTTGCTAAGATGGTTCAATAATGATTCTGACATACCATGGGTGAATATGGAGAGGCACATTGTATCTCCATATACACTCAAAGATATCCTCTTTTCTGGTCTATCCCAAAGCTTTTGCCGTACTAAATTCAGCCCAATTTTAGCACATTCAATTTACGTCTGGAAATATATTGCCGAAACGGGACAGTGGAACACAAAATGGCACATAGATACCCCTATTTTTGATAACAACTTCTTACTGTTGGGAGGGAAACCAGCTACATTTCCCAATTGGCAAAGACAAGGTATTCACAAACTATCTGACATATACAGTGAATACGGTCTCAGATCATTTCAAGAGCTCAAACAAATCTATAATGTCCCTAGTACATCCTTCTCTTTTTATTTACAGTTACGCACTGCAATGCGCACTTATGGTGTCCCATGGAATCAGCCTTTACCAGGTCACCCTTTAATGAATATAGTGAATGGCATAAATGTTAAAAATGGTTTTGTTTCTGGGTTATATAATAAAATACAAGGAAAACTAAACAGAACTACAGGTAATACCACTGTCTGGAACATAGATTTAAAGAATTACAACACCTGCATAAATTGGCAGAATGTATGGGATAATATTCCGTTAACCTCTCGTAATTATAATAACCAATTAACTCATTACAAAATGATACAAAGATTTTATCTGTCACTCAGGAAACTGTCAAATAAAATTTTTACAACGTCCTGCTTTATGTCCGCAAAAAGTCATAGGAACATACATACATATGATGTGGGAATGTCCAGGAGTACTAGCTTTTTGGGCCAAGGTTGCATTATTTCTCACTAATATAACGGAGATAAACATACCTTGTTTGCCACACATTTTATTATTAAATGATGATTCATCTCTAAAATTAACACCTCACAAAAAGAGAGTGTTTCTGGCCGGTTTAACGGCAGCAAAGAAAATGCTCGTAATGAGATGGAAACCACCTCATAGTCTCAATATTTACCGTTGGAAACTGTCCTTCTACGAAGTATTGAGATTAGAGGCATCCAGTGCTAGAGCACAGGGAGCAAGGACAGAATCGATCCAAATATTACTTACTGCGGCCCAGAAGGTAAAATCAGTACTCCACTAGGTTGAACACTTGTACCTTGACACCAGAGAATGAACAAAAATCATGTTGCTGTTGTTTCCTTTTTATCTTTTCTTTTTCTGTTTACTGTTATAGTTTTTGTTGTTGTTTCTAAATTGTATTTTTCCCTATTACTTTGAAACAGGATCAGAGGTTATCTAACAAACATAATTATGATTTATTTTCTAATTAATTGTATCCTATACATGTATGCATCATGGTTTCCCCCTTTCCTAAAATGTCTATGCAAACCCGGGGGGCTGGGAGGGGGGTTAAGAAACGGCCTGGGCTGTCTCGCAGCCACAGGACCGTCAGAACGGAGGAAAAGACTGTCACAACTACAAACAGGCAGGCTACACAGTATATGAATATACTGACGGACAATCTATATACTGAAAAGACACTTTTTATGCCACTGTGTGAATTAATATGAAATGCTGATGTGAATGTCTTTCCTCTGAACTTGTTTTAAAAAAAGACCAAATAAAAAGTTGGTCACAAAAAAAAAAAAATATTCTGTTACAGCTACTGAGCTATATACTATAGCTACTGTCCATCAATATCTTCCTTTTGAATGAAATAGGTTCAGGAGAGAGATGGAGAGAGGGAGAGGGAGAGAGAGAGAGCGAGACACACACACACACACTAAGGCTGAGCCCGAACGTTTGAACGTTCATTCGTTACGCTGGCATTCGGATTTTAATGAATGGGTTCGAACGTTCGCAAAAAAAATTAAATCCGTTTTTGGGTGGAACATTTGGTGCACACGCGACGCGACCGGGGAGGTGGGGACGGTAGAGCGGGTTACACACAACATAGCAGTGCTCAAGCACCATGCCCATTACACCATGCCCAACCTAACGTAATTATTTCTCAAAACTGCACTTCTTAGCCTAATTAGTTTGCTCCTCAGAAGAGCGGGCCTTGCAGTATTTACACATCAAGGGGACAAACGGTGCAGAAGATAAATATTCATAGTTTGTTGATTTTGCTCCCGGTCCCTGCGAGCCGCGGCCCGAGCAGAGCGGAGCCGCTGTCGTCGTGACTCTGTTGGCACAGTCGCCTTCGACGCTGTGCGATTTCAAACAAGTGGGAACTGATATGTCTTGGAAACAAAATAACTGGAGATAAAACATTGTGGAGTAAACATCGCGTAACGCCTGGGTGAAGTGGCTGGTGCGTATGGCATACCCAACTAAAAGTGAGTGTGTTATATGATATTACCGGTATGTTTGACTGCTGTCTTTTCCCTTTATTTTCTTCTGAGTGCTTTGTTTACATGTTTACATGAACAGCCACCACTGTAAACAATTTTTTTTTCACCGATAGACTATGCAATGCCGCCCCCGTAAAATCTATAATAATAAAATTAATTAATAAAAAAATACGAAAAACACTGGCGAACGTTCAAACCCTAAAAACACACACACACACACACACACACACACACACACACACACACACACACACACACACACACACACACACACACACACACACACACACACACACACACACACACACACACACACACACACACACACACACACACACACACACACACACACACACACACACACACACACACACACACACACACACACACACACACACACACACACACACACACACACACACACACACACACACACACACACACACAGAGAGAGATAGAAGGAGAAAGACCGATTCTCAGCCCCCCCTTCCCTCTATGCCTCTGAGCGTCCCCAGTGATTAGCGTTAGCAGTAGTTAGCGTTAGCAGCTTAGCTTAGTTGGAGTACTCAGTTAGCAGATAACATTAGAGTAGTTATTGTTTTAGCGCGACGTGAGTATAACTGGCGAGGATGCAAAGCATGTTAGACAATTGGAACTGCTGCTTGCAGAGTTTTCGTTGCACATAGAAGCAGCGTGACTCGAGATGAGTTGTTACAGAGCTGGTCCACGCTGCGCTGTCTCTATTATGAAATGACAATTGCGCAGTTGTTAACACGCCCACTACGCAAGACTATTACTCGCACACTGTGCTCCTAAATAATTTTTCCGGTTCGCACAAATCTATTTTTAGAGGCAAATGCGAGTGAAATGCTCGCACTGTATAGCCCTGATATAATACTCTAATATGCTCATATGGCTCCCAATTATTTTACACGCCAGAGTGGCTGAGTAGCCTCTGTAATTTACCAGCCAAAGAGGAAATCTACACGCCATTGGCGTTTGGCGGGTGCTTATTTTGTTCCCTGCTATTGTGATTAAATAGCTATTCTTGCTAAATCTGGTGCACCAATCTATTTGTTTAATGCAAATGATTGTCAGTACACACTGTCCTTTATAAACGAAATAAACTAAAGGTGCCTAAATTATGCATTACTATATTTCATCAGAATATAATAGATATAGCTAGGCTAATGACATTGTGATAATGTCAGTAGTAGCTAGCTGTATCTATTGTTTACACTTGAAATGTGTATTTTTATTTTGTCACAATATTATTTGAAAAATATAGTGTAAAATGTAACTGTATTTCTGAGTTGCAGCACTTAAAAACATTAAATGGTCACTCTTATATCTTATTAAATTGTTGACATTTATTCATTCCCACTTATTAGACACTATTTCTGATGGTAAAATTTGCGTAAAAAGCTAAATACAGAATTCTGAAATATTAAAACGAAAAAAAAGCGGAATTTGCGGGGAGGATTTGGAAAAGAAATTATCGAATTTCATATGGCTCTAGGAGAGAGGGAGGGAGAGAGAGAGAGGGAGGGAGGGAGAGACAGACAGAGACAGAGAGGGAGGGAGGGATGAAGAGGGTGAGAGGAAGAGGGAGAAGGAGGGAGAGAGGGAGGGAGAGAGAGGGAGGGAGGGAGAGAGGGGGGGATGTAGGAGGGGATAGGGGGGAGTAATGGAGAGAAGGTGGAAGAGAGAGAGAGAGAGAGAGAGAGAGAGAGAGAGAGAGAGAGAGAGAGGGGGGGGGGGGGAGGGAGGGAGAGAGGAAGGGAGATAGAGAGGAAGGGAGAGAGCAAGGGAGGGAGAGACAGAGAGAGAGGGAGACCTGAATGAATGGGGGGGACGTTTGAGGGTTGTCCTATTGATAGAGAGCTGGGCTGAGGGGGCAGTGGTCCTGTTGATGTATAATTCATATTCCTGGCACCGTCACTCTGGGGGGCTGAGGGAGAGGCACAAAAAAAAGCAAGTGAAGTTTAAAAAAAGAAAAAGAAAGAAAGAAAAGAATAAAGAGAGGAGGGGGAGGTAAAGAGGACTGAGGGGGCAGGGTATAAATAAATCAGCTTGCTGTCGCCGGGGGAACAGTTGAAGTGGGCTAAGTCTTGACAAGTTGACAAGTGAAGGTGATGATGGCAGACTCTCGCCTGGCTAATGGCTCAATCTCTCTCTCTTTCAGTCTCTCTCTCCCTCTCTCTCTCTCTCTTCCCTCCCTCCGTCCGTTTCCCCTCAGACTCTTGTCTCTGGCTCGGTAAACAACAAACACCTTAACATACACACATGTGCACATAAGTGCGTACGCACATAAGAACACACACAAATCTCACACACACGCGCGTGCATAAGTGAGTATGCACATAAGAACACACACATCTCTCTCACACACACACACACACACATAAATACATATACACACACATGCACGTAAGTTTGTACACAATTATGTATATATGTGTACACATACTGTACATCTCACACACACGCGTGCATAAGTGCGTATGCACATAAGAACACACACATACATCTCTCTCACATACACACATACATAATTGCACGTAAGTTTGTACACACATAAGAACACATACATCTCACACACACACACACGCACACAAACACACACAGACACACAAAGCCGTGGGGTCAGGAATGTTGTGGTCAGAGTGTTTGCTCAGGTCTCCAGCACCAGCCTCTTTGCACTCTTGTTAATCATCTGCCATCATGTTAAGGCAGCAGATGGCCGACGCCTCGGGGAGAAAACAACGCAGACAACCGGCACAGAGCGGCCAGAGGCCTCGAGAGGCCTCCGACCACACAGGCTTCTCTGCGCCGCTCACGTGGACAGGCCGTGGGTCCGAGAGTGTGTGTGCGCCGCTACAGTACGTGTCTGTGTGTGTGTTGCCACAATTGGCAGTGTGTAAACTCATTAGCTGTCTAAGGACACACACACACAGTAAACTGGAACGGTGGGTTTGGAACCTACGTGGTAATGGTAACCGTGGCTTGCTTGTGTGTCTGGTCCTCGACGCGGCCTTTACTCGCTGTGTGACTTAAGACCTCGGGGGAACTTTAATGCGGTCTGATTGCATGACGTTATGAAAAACTGAGGCCGCGTGAGCGGCAGTGATGGGGGGTGATTTCATTACAGATAGCTCAGACGTTGGCACGGTGCCGCCGCCGACACCGCTATCACTCAGCACAGCGTACAGGCCTCCCTTTCACACCTAACATCTCACAGGGTAGATGACAGGAAGCGATGACGGAGTCGCCCGTTTTGCCTCAACAGACCTGGGCTATAAATCCGTACAGAGGAGGTTTTGTGACTGAAGAGCCGACGGCTCTCCGGAGATGGAAAGTCTGGCCTGATGGTGGAAACGTCATAAGTTCACCAGAATCAATACGTTTCTTCCTCGTGTGGTCTGGAATGTGCACAGCAAATGGTGAGCAAGAAGAGCCCCCCCCCCCCCCCCCCCTAGGTCACTATCCGACGGGAGGACACATACAAGTTCCTGGGATATACAATGTACAGAGGATTAAACTGGGTATAAAATATATACTAGATTAGTACGTCTGAGTAATCGTGCTAATCAGATGTATGTACAGAGTTGTAGTATTAATATGTACAGTGATACAGGTCTAACGACACTATGGTAGTAAGTCATACTGGCCAGCAGTGTAACTAGCAAGAGTAGGTAAAGGATATGTACAGAGATATAGATATATATCTACAGATATGTAAAAAGGATTATATGCAGGTATGTACAAAGTCAGATGTGGATATTAGGGGTGGGAGAAAAAATCGATACGTAGTAGTATCGCGATACTTTGCGTGGTGATACTGTATCGATCAGTGGCGGCTGCTGACCAAATTTTTTGGTGAAGCACAAATTATCATATTATATTATATATTAAATTATATTTTTAAAACATCCCCCACTGTGTGTGTGTCAGTGGTCAGTGGACACAGATGAAAACATATTAACATTAGGTGACGGCGCACCTGACCAGACACAGATGCAAAAAATTACATATTCTGTGACGGCGCACCTGACCAGACACAGATGCAAAAAATTCGCTCCGTCTGTCGATGTGTGCAGTTATGCATTGCTGACCCATTCACCCAGAGCACGGGTCACGGTGGCCGCCCTGCTCGGCTGGTTCAGTGACACACAAATCCTGTTATTGTCAGATTGATACGGGCTGGAGGAACGAGACAGGCGGGGAGGGTCAGGGCCAAGAGCACCAGAGCTACAAAGCCACGTTCTGACCCCGCTCATGTGTGCGTCTCGACGGGCTCGGCGATAAGACCGCAGGGAGCAGAGGGGGAAACCCCTGTTCACCCTGCTGAGTATGAGATTAGAGAAGTCAATGTCTGACTCATTATATCACAGTGGCTTGGCTTCAAATGTGCTGATAATATAGAAACCTGCACGCACGCACACACGCACGCACGCACACACACACGCACGCACGCACGCACGCACGCACGCACGCACACACACACACACACACACATGCAGAAAGGTACAGGCACGCCTACACACACACACACTCACGCAAATGCAATTTTAAACACCTAGAGATCATAATCACACCACAAATATTTACAGAGGTTCAATAGGCTTTTGAGGACATTGGTATGGATACAAACAGCATTGCCGCCACACTGCCTGGCTGGCCCTTTTCTTTGATAGGCTGCCAATCCTCAAGAAGAAGAAGTCCTTTTATTAATCACCTTGGGGGAAATTCATCCTCTGCGTTTGACCCATCCTCACTATTGAGCAGTGGGCAGCCACACAGTGCGGCACCCGGGGACCGACTCCTGTTGTAACGCCAGTACCTTGGTCAAGGCCGATAGCAGGAGTACGTACCTGGCATGCATGTTTAGAGCCATATGAAATCCGTTTTATTATTTTCCAAATTACATTACATTTTTTCCCAAATTCTGTTTTTTCCGTTTTAATATTTCAGAATTCTGTATTTTGCTTTTTATGCTCATTTTACCATCAGAAATAATGTTTAATAAGTGGGAATGAATAAATGTCCACAATTGAATAAGATATAACAGTCCATTTAATGTTTTTAAGTGCTGCAACTCAGAAATACAGTTCAATTTTACACAATATTTTTCAAATGATATTGTGACAAAATAAAAATACACATTTCAAGTGTAAACAATAGATACAGCTAGCTACTACTGACATTATCACAATGACAATATCAGTAGCCTAGCTATATACTGTATATTATATTGTGATGAAATATAGTAATGCATAATTTAGGCACCTTTAGTTTAGTTTATTTCGTTTATAAAGGACAGTGTATAATGACAATCGTTTGCATTAAACAAATGGATGGGTGCACTAGATTTAGCTAGAAGCTATCATTTCCATCTATAGTCCTATGTACTGTAACGTTACATAACTATTTAAGTTTATTTCGTTTATAAAGGACAGTGTGTGACAATCGTTTGCATTAAACAAATGGATGGGTGCACCAGATTTATCAAGAAGCTATCATTTCCATCTATAGTCCTATGTACTGTAACGTTACATAACTATTTAAGTTTATTTAGTTTATAAAGGAGTGTGTAACATTGACAATAGTTTGCATTAAACAAATGGATGGGTGCACCAGATTTAGCAAGAAGCTATCATTTCCATCTATAGTCCTATGTACTGTAACGTTAGCTATTTAATCACAATAGTGTCGCACGTGTTTTTGCGGGTCCAGTCCACGGAACGTTGACAGAATTTGCTAAACACCTTATCGCCGGAGGCATAAAAGTCATTAGGATACTGTTCTGCTCTGAATTGCGAGCTTATTTAGGAATTTCTTAGCTTCTTGATGATGTTAACACCAAAGCAGCCAGACGCTTGAGCACTGCTGCGTGTTGTGTGTAACCCGCTGTAGTGTCCCCGCCTCCCCGGTCATGTTTGCTTTGCACCAAACGTTCCACCCGAAAACTGAATTTCAGTCAAGATTAGGCCAAATTCTGCAATATTCCACGTTTTACAGTTGATTCCATTTTTATTGGTCAATTCCGCGATTCCGTCCGCGATTCCGTGAACGCGGATTTCATATGGATCTACATGTCTATTTATGGTGTGGGAGGAAACCAGAGTACCTGAAGGAAAACCCACGCAAACACAGGGGAAGAACATGCAAACTCCACCCAGAAAGGCCCCCTGCTGGGGTTTTGAACCCAGGACCTTCTTGCTGTGAGGCAACAATGCACTGCGCCAAATAGGCTATGTAATGGATTCCCATTGGGCACTTGCTCAAGGACGCTTCAACAACAGACATTTCTAATCAATACTGGTTTTCTTTATTAATATATATATATATATATTTTTTTCATGAATTTATTCTCAGCTTATTCTGTTGTTGTTATTATTATACTGCAGTGTGCTGCAGTGACATTTCCATGGCGGCATCCACACTCCCTGCAACACGCCTCCAGCAAGACTCATGGTCTTTTCCCACATGCCAGACACATTATAAACAGCCATCTTTGTTATGCTGTCCTTCGTTTGATTCCCTGCTGCGGTGACCGATCTCCCGGTCTGCCGGTACTACTACACTCTCTCTGGCTGAGAAATAGAGACGGGGGGATGAGTTGAAAGGTTACCAGCGGCCAGGGAAACTACAGACACATGCCCAGCGGCACGTAGGCACACACACACATACGCACACACACGCACGCACAGAGACACACACACACACACAAACACGGAAGCAACGGCCTGCTGCATCATCCACATGAAGATTAGCGAGAGGAGGAAAGCAGGTCAGCCACACGGGAGCCCGAGAGACGCACATCCGCAGAGGATTATTCTCATCAAGGTAGATCTCACCTAACCTGGTGGGACACAGTGAGACACAGACACACGGCCAGAGAGCTCAGCCGGGCTCTGTCCCGTGTCCCCCCCCCTCCACCTGGCTCTGCCCCCCCCCCCCCTCCACCTGGCTCTGCCCCCCCCCCCCCCTCCACCTGGCTCTGTCCCGTGTCCCCCCCCCTCCACCTGGCTCTGCCCCCCCCCCCTCCCACCTGGCTCTGCCCCCCCCCCCCCCCCCCTCCACCTGGCTCTGCCCCCCCCCCCCCCCCCCCACCTGGCTCTGCCCCCCCCCCCCTCCACCTGGCTCTGCCCCCCCCCCCCCCCCCCTCCACCTGGCTCTGCCCCCCCCCCCCCCCCCCCCTCACCTGGCTCTGTCCCGTGTCCCCCCCCCTCCACCTGGCCTCTGCCCCCCCCCCCCTCCACCTGGCTCTGTCCCGTGTCGTCGTCCCCCCCCTCCACCTGGCTCTGTCCCGTGTGTCCCCCCCCCCTCCACCTGGCTCTCCCCCCACCCCTCCACCTGGCTCTGTCCCGTGCCCCCCCCCCTCCACCTGGCTCCCCCCCCCCCCTCCACCTGGCTATGTCCCAAGCCCCCCCCCCCCCCCCCTCCACCTGGCTCTGTCCCGTGTCCCCCCCCCCCCCCCCTCCACCTGGCTCTGTCCCCCCCCCCCCCCCCCCTCCACCTGGCTCTGTCCCGTGTCCCCCCCCCCCTCCACCTGGCTCTCCCCCACCCCTCCACCTGGCTCTGTCCCGTGCCACCCCCCCCCCCCCCCCCCCCCCCCCCCCCCCCGGCTCTCCCCCACCCCTCCACCTGGCTCAGTCCCGTGCCCCCCCCCCCCCTCCACCTGGCTCTGTCTCGTTTGTCCCCCCCCCCCCCCCCCCTCCGCCTGACTCTGTCCTGTGCCCCCCCCCCCTCCACCTGGCTCTAGATTCCAATTCACAAGGTCACAAATCGATTCGATTTCTGATTAAATTCGAGTCAATGTTATACAATTTTAATGGTTCAAGGAACCCTCTAACATGTTGCATTGTTAAAAAATATCAATGTTTACATTAAGAATTTACTCTCAAGCTGTTACATGAATGTACTTTTTATTAGAACATTGGCGTTTGCATATGTCACGTCTGGGTGATGTCTCAGTAAGTGGTTTCGTAGATTATTATTATAATTCTTTTTTTTTAGATCGATCTTTGGATTTTATGAATCGATAATCGCTAAATTCAAATGAAGATCAATTCAGAATCGGGAAATAGATTTTTTTTAACCCAGCCCTAGTCCTGTGTCCCCCCCCCATCTGGCTCTGGCCTGATTGGGCTCATTAGGTGGTGGCTGTCCAGGTCTGAGTTCACTCTGTCCTCGTTCCATCCTGAATAATGACAGCAACAGCAGAGAGAAATGTTGTTGACTGTGTTGTCGGGCCACACAGGAGCTCTCCCGGCTGACATCTGACCTCCCGGCTGACCTGTAGCACCCCCCCCCCCCCCCCCCCCCCCCCCCCATACCCGGGAACAGGGTGGAATGGAATCCCAACCTGAGCGTGACATCGGAGCAAAATGGCCAGCGTGTGAATACAGTCAATACAACAGGGGTTAGATTAGATTAGATTCAATATGTATTGTCATCATCATACAGCACAAGTACAGTACAACGAAAAGAGGTTTGGCATCCAACCAGAGTGCAAATGTAACAGTAAAGTGCAATAGTAATGTACAGGTGATTAAACAGGATATAACATATATAAATTAGTACTACTGACTGAGTAATAGTTTTAAATAATCAGATGTATGTACAGAGTTGTAGTATTAATATGTACAGATACAGGTATAAAGACACTATGGTAGTAAGTCCTACTGGCCAGCAGTGTGACTAGTAAGAGTAGGTAAGGGATATGTACAGATATTAGAGCTGCCGCGGTTACCGCATTACCGCAGTATCACTGTTACATCACGCCCACCGCGTTTAGCTGAATACCGCATCACTGCTGTTTTTTATAATAATACTCTCAACCAAAGCAATGCAACGGAACAATTTTGATTGACAGTCGATTCTGCCAATTACGTCACACCGCTTGCACACGCCTCTGCTGTTACCACCAATCGGCAAGCGTGTATTCGTTTTTTACTTCCTGTATGTCAGCCATTGATCAGAGCTCACAACAAGGCTAATAACGTTAGCTCCCCGCCGGAGTGGACTACCAGCGCTCCAGTCCACAGGAGTACTAAACGAGGCATAATGATTTTACTGCAACGAATGTTATAATAAAAGCCCTTCGTTCTATACACTTGTCTGATTGAAAACTTTATTAACAGACCGCAGAATGGGCACAACTCAGCACGCTCTGAGCAAAGGAAGGAACGGAGATATGAATTGAGTAATGCTTGCCTTGCTATGGTCCGGTAAATACGCTGATGTTATTGAACGTGTAACTATATAACGTTAATGCCACAAAACGAATGCCTTTGTTAATCATAAGTAGTAACGTTTATTTAAATTTTCTTTTATCTTTTCCCCCCTCCTTTTTCCTCCGATTTTCTCCCATCCCAATGTTAGTCGTTATGCCAATTCCCAATCCCCTTCCTGGTCACTGCGCACTTACCCCCCACAGTCGATCTGGGAGAGTAGAGGCTATCACGTGCTTCCTCCGACACACGTCTAGCCAATCAACCGCTTCTTTTCACCTGGCAGCGCGGACTCTCACTGAGAGGGTGTAACGTGTGGAAGGATCACACTACCCCCCTTAGATCCTATCCACGCTGAGCAGGCGCCCCGATCGAACTGTAGGAGTCGCTGTTTACAACGACCCGGACCCACCCCGCCAGCTTTCCCACCCTCTAATACTGCCAATTGTATTAGTGTGAACGGCCAGCCAAGCTGGTGACACGCCGGGAGCTGGATTCGAACAGGTGAATCCAGCGTCTCCGACGTTGGTGACGAACGCAATCTCCGCTACGCCACCCGACCGCCTCCATAAGTAGTAACTTTATAATAATAATAAGAAGAAGAAAGGGTCGGGGGGGGGGGGTAACCGCCGGGCGCTACCAGCCTACCACCCCTGCCCGCGACACAGAGTGAACGGCGCACGACCAGAGGGGAGACTTCGAATCCGTGTTTCACTTTCAATAACGAATGCGTGCTTGCCGAATCCCAAACAATATTCATGCTGCAAAGTCATCCTCTAAAGATAGACATTTAGACTAGAGGCAGGCTATATGCTATAAAGAGTAGACTACAAAAAAAAAATAAAAAAATGCATTCAAACTTTTTTTTTTTTTGGTAACCGCGGCGGTAGGAAATATTTCGCTAATTTGTGCGGTAAGGAGTCGCCCCCCCCCCCCCAAAATTTTTATAATTTCAGGTAATTAACATTACATATCTCTTGTTGTGGAATTAACACAACATTATGCTTACTTTTGACAATAAATAAAATCAGAATTTGTTCTTACTTGCTTGCCTGGGTAAATAAAGGTTATAGAAATGTAAAGAAAAATATTTTTTTTTTTTTTTTTTTGAAAACCGATACCGATATTTTCCGATATCACATTTTAATGCCGATATCGGTCGATAATATCGGTAGGCCGATAATATCGGACATCCCTAATTCCGGCTCCTCCCGGCAACGCGTAGAATAATGCAAAACAATGCATTATTATGTTTCAAAAGATTGTAAGTATGGCTGCTGTTGGTTGACCTATTCTATCTTGATGAATAAAAAATATGCAAGGGAGCTCAAATGTCCCTGTGCGTTATGTCACTATCAAAGCACCTTTGATGTGCCCTTTCTCTCTGGTTGAGCACCTGCCTCCCAGAATGTCTGCGTGCGTCCCCGAGAGCACTGTAGGAGATTAAACTGTGATCACTCTGCTCCAATTAAAAGGCTTCCATCGAGTAGCCACTGTGAGAGAAATCAATAGTGTGTTAAGTCTCAAATGTGGGGAAGCGGACTGAATCAAAATGGCTCATTCAGGACTATAGAATGGAACCATACTGGCTAAGTTAGTGAGAGGGTGTCATCTATTAATTTAGGACAATGTTATACAGACCACTGTAGAATAGAAATACTTCTTAAAGGTCCCATGTTTTGCTATTCCTTTCACTATTTGGGAAATGTTACACAATTCCTGTGAGTCTATGGAACACATCTGTAAGGTTTTTTTCAGAAACATTTATTGTTTTGTAATGTATTTCTAATCAAGTACTCTAAAGCAGCATTTTTCCACTTCAAGATTTCAAGCTGTTTTGGGCTGGGCTCCGCCCATACTCGCAAAGCGCTTTGAGTGTCAGTCACCCTCCCACAGTCTGCACTGGCAGACAGAGAGATACATAGAGAGATAGACAGGGAGACAAATGTTCGCCGCGGGGGGGGGGGGGGGGGGGGGGGGGCATAATCCCACGAGACAATGCATTGGTCACTTGTTTCAAATGAAAATATATACCCTGTGAATATTATTGCACAGATCGGAGTACGCGTGGGAGTGTGCGCTAACAGGTTGACGTGACGCGAGTGCCGACAGAGAGAGCAGAGAACGAGCGAGCGAGAGAGAGGGAGAGAGAGAGAGGGATACGGAGCATTTACACACACTGTGTAAATTCTCCGTATCCCTCTCTCTCCCTCTCCCTCTCTCTCGCTCGCTCGTTCTCTGCTCTCTCTCTGTCGGCACCCGCGCCACGTCAACCCGTTTGAGGAAGTGTCAGTATTTCCACTCGCTCTGTTGTTGAGCGAATTGTTGATTGTGGGCAGTGACTACAACCAGTGCCTTATTCACGTCAGCAAAACAGTCAAATCAGAATGGCTTAGTTCAGTGAGGGAGGATCTCGTGAACTCAAGACTGGACTGATGAGCCAAAATAAGAATTAGAGACACAGACCCCATTGATACAACCCCACATTGCTAGAAAACAATGCTAAACAATACTGGAAAAGGCAATTTATAAGACATGGGACCTTTAAAGGGGATGGTTTGGATTTGTGTATGCAAAGAACAGACAAGACACGCACACAGACAGACAGACAGACAGACAGACAGACAGACAGACAGACAGACAGACAGACAGACAGACAGACAGACACAGACAGACAGACGAGAGATTCCTCCCTTTATAGTTAGATCTGTTTTTTCTTTCCACAAATGGCACACTGCTAATTACTAAAAGTAATAGGTAAAAGGAATTCCCTCTCCCTCTCCTGCTCTATCGTTACCTGTCTGGTCAATTCTAATCACTCTGGATTTAATTAAAAAGCTAACTGCATTTTATAAACAACGGTGGAGAATTTTAGTATGTGAGTGAGAGTGAGGGAGAGAGAGAGAGGAGAGAGAGGGGGGGGGAGAGAATGAGAGAGCAAGGAGAGAAAGAGAGAGGAGAGAGAAAAGGAGAGAAAGAGAGAGAAAAGGAGGAGAGAAGAGAGAGAGAGCAATCGAAAAGGGGAGAGAGAGACAGAGGAGAGAGAAAAGGAGAGTGAGAGCAAGGAGAGAAAGAGAGAGAAAAGGAGGAGAGAGAAGAGAGAGAGCAAGCGAGAAGGGGAGAGAGAGAGACAGAGGAGAGAGAGAGGGAGAAGAGAGCGAGAGCAACCAACTGAAAGCTTGATTACAGTGCAGTGAGCAGCAGCAGCAGTGTACTATCTCTACCCAGGGCTCAGTGATGAACACAACCTTGCCAGATGAACCCCTTTAGCTACTTTGCAAGATTAATTTCTTAGTCGTCTTTCTGGGTAACGACTACGGAAATGACTAGAGTCTAATTAAAGTGATAGATCCTGACTTTGATCAGCGAGCATCTGATTCTGTAATGCGTCTCTGGTGCAGAAAGGATTCCTGAAGAGAAACAAGGGCCTTTGAAACGGCGAGAGGCTGAGGGCTTCCATGGGAAGCTCTTGAAAGAGACGCCATATAGGCTCATGTTGATAAAAGAGAGGATTCTACTAAAACTAACCCTCTTTGAGCCTCGGGTCTTATACAACTGATAATCAAGTGCCTTTGGAACATTTTAATAGGATGATAATATTGGCGGAATTATCCAAAAGTGGATGTTCTCTGCAAACCACTTGGTAAGAAATGTCTCCTGTTGTTGACCAGCTAGGGAACCCCCTGATGCGAGAGTCCCCTTCAGCCCCTAGCAGTACCAAAGTCTGCCTGAAGAGTGCGCTATAGTAGAGAAAGATGTGTGATGAATCTGGACGTCACAAAATCCACAGTTTCAATTAAACTGGACTTGAAGAAGTCTTTATTCGTAGCAGCACACATTGCAAAGTAGTCATGTAGCGAACACACACATGCGATGGGGGCGACACATAGGAACACACGCATGCATTTCTTCTGGATTCGCAGATTAAATGTATTTTCTACACTTGACCCATCCCTCCTGTCCGTCTTCGTCAGGGACGCGACAGCGTTAGCGATCTGCATGTTTTTTCCATTGGGTTGGGTTTATCACTTTTTTCTGGAGGGGAAACCCCTGCGAGCACGAGGAGAACATGCAAACTCCACACAGAAAGGCCCGGGAGATACCCCCACCTGGGTACTTGGCAACCCGGCAACCTGGTCCCCCAAGCGGGAAACGAAGCCAGGAGGCGACAGTGTTAACCACTACACCACCGTGCTGCCTGTAGTACAGTATCGGTTCAATCCCAAGCGAACAAACCAGGAAAGCAGCGGTCAGTCTGAGCAGATCTCTTCAGTGGCCGTCATCACAATGTGCCGCTCTAGACGGCACAGCACTGACCGCACGGTGGTGTCGTGGTTAACACTGTCGCCTCACAGCTAGAATGTCCTGGGTTCCATTCGCTGACGAAGACGGACAGGAGCACTTGGATTGGCCCCCGGCCGCGGCCCACGCCGCAGCCCGTGTCTGCTCCCGGCTGCCCTTGGCAGGGGGGAAGGACGACGGGATGGGTCAAGCGTAGAGAGGCATTTCATCGGCGACTCAGTGCATGTGTGTGTGTGTGTTCCTGTGTGTTGCCCATCTCGCATTTGTGTGTTGATCTGCATGACAATTAAAGACTTCTTCTTCGTCTATCTAGACACTGTCCTCTTTGCACTCTTTTCAGCAGTCGTGCAAATCTATATGGAATCTCTTTATTTCTTTATTTCAGATCCCCATTAGTCACTGCCTCAGCAGCGACTATTCTTCCTGGGGTCTGGATACAAACGTGTAAAAATCAAACAAGAGTGATCATAATACGGTAGTGTGGTAGTGAATAATAATACGGAAAGCAGCCTTGAGGGCAAGTGAAGACATGATCGAAGAGCACGTTTCAGCTGGTGGTGGTGTTGTCACGCTTCCGGCGCATGCAGAGAATGGTAACGACGGCAGCGCTGCGTCTCCCAGACAAGTTTTACAGCCCGCTCCACCGCTCAAGATGGGCTTTTGGAACCTCCCGACCCGGGTGTAATGACTTTCTCTGGGGGGGACGCGGGATGCTGTGGAGCACATGGCTGACTGGGTGAGCAGCAGGTGGACATTTCTTGATTGGAAAAAGTCCAGGGTTAGATAAAGGGTTTATGTTTGGCTTGACACAAGAGAGGGAGGGAGAGAGAGAGATCCTTACACAAAAGCATAGGCTACTTTCTGGCAGCCTATATGAAGAGAGAGAGAGAGAGAGAGAGAGAGAGAGAGAGAGAGAGAGAGAGAGAGAGAGAGAGAGAGAGAGAGAGAGAGAGAGAGAGATACTATTAATTTGTCCTCTGCATTTGACCCATCCTAACTATTTAATGCGGCAGTGCGGCGCTCTAGGACCAACTCCAGTTGTAACGCCAGTACCCTGGTGAAGGGCGACAAGCAGGAGTGTGTACCTACAGTAGCATGCATGTACCTGGAGGAAACCCACGCAAACACGGGGAGAACATGCTAACTCCACTCAGAAAGGCCCCTCGCTGTTTAACCCTTTCACTGCGACAGAAGGTTAAAACCCTTTCATTGCCACACGACAATGGGTTTACCCTTTCACTACCACTTAACTGGTTAACCATCTGTAGTGTGATAGTAAAGGGTTAACCTTCTGTAGTGTGGTAGTGAAAGGGTTAAGAGAGAGAGAGAGAAAAGAGACCAAGAGAGAGAGAGAGAGGGGGGGGGGGGGGGCTATCAGTGCTGCTTCCCGTCAGCTAAACTACAGTGTGCCACAGTTAACAATTGAGCAGCAGGGCCCACGCACCGCTGTAAATCCCATTTACTGCTCCGTGCTCCCGCTGCACTTTCTAGCCGCTAGTGTTCGATACAGTGGCCGCCATGGGGAGTCATTAGAAATACCACCACGGCCAACGCCGTCATTTTAACCATTTCACTGCCACACTACAGAAGGTTAACCCTTTACTACGGTTAACCGTCGGTAGTGTGATAGTAAAGGGTTAACCGTCTGTAGTGTGGCAGTGAAAGGGTTAACCTGCTGTAGTGTGGCAGTGAAAGGGTTAACCTGCTGTAGTGTGGCAGTGAAAAGGTTAACCTGCTGTTGTGTGGCAGTGAAAGGGGTAACCTTCTGTGTATTGTCGCAGTGAAAGGGTTAACCGTTTGGTAGTGCGGCAGTGAAAGGGGTAAGACCGCGTGTGGCCCCGGGGAGTGTTGCAACTTTATCAAAAACGTAGTGTCGGGGGTAGAGAGATGTTAATTCAGATCACACGTAGAAAAGGTTTTCACAGAGTGATACTCACAGAGCGAACGTTGGCAAGATGGCGTCTTCTTCTTCTGCCGCTATTTGGCTGCCTGGTGCGCATGCGCTGTGACACCAACGGCGGAAATGGACGTTCGGTCTGTAAGTACCACTCGTTTTGTAACAATGATTTAAACTGTTTATTAGCAACTCCGAGCTTCCAGACCCCACCGTAAAGCTGTGTTAAACCCATATTGTACGCTGGGTATCTTTGAAATTCATATCTGATATATTTTTGACCCACCCCCAGCTCAGAATTCAGCGCTTGGTACTTAATATGAGCCTGGTGGCGGCATAGCTGAGAGTGACTGCGGATACGAAAAGCCCCTGGCTTGCAGATCGCAGTCACGTAAGGGGCTAGGTTTTCCCCATCCTATAGATGTGTAGTTGGTGTGGAAACAAGCGGAGCGTTGTGTTTTCTTTGGCCTTGGATTATGCTATTATCTACCGGTGGTATTCAATGGAAATACACTTCCCGTGTAGCTCCAGAGCTTTTTCCACAAGAGGCCCAGGGGGCTGTCGACGTGCAGCACCAAGGATCTGAGGAACCTGCTGTGTCGACGTGCAGCACCAAGGATCTGAGGAACCTGCTGTGTCGACACGCAGCACCAAGGATCTGAGGAACCTGCTGTGTCGACGTGCAGCACCAAGGATCTGAGGAACCTGCTGTGTCGACACGCAGCACCAAGGATCTGAGGAACCTGCTGTGTCGACGTGCAGCACCAAGGATCTGAGGAACCTGATGTGTCGACGTGCAGCACCAAGGATCTGAGGAACCTGATGTGTCGACGTGCAGCACCAAGGATCTGAGGAACCTGCTGTGTCGACGTGCAGCACCAAGGATCTGAGGAACCTGCTGTGTCGACGTGCAGCACCAAGGATCTGAGGAACCTGCTGTGTCGACGTGCAGCACCAAGGATCTGAGGAACCTGCTGTGTCGACGTGCAGCACCAAGGATCTGATGAACCTGGTGTGTCTAGATCAGACCTGGGCATTGTACGGCCCGCGGGCCGGATCCGGCCCGCGGGGTGATTCTGACCGGCCCGCGAAAGATTACATGATAATAATTTTTTTTTTTTTTTTATTTAATATTTTTTTATTTTTATTTTATTTTTTTTTGTTTTTTGTGTCAACGTTCACACGCACAGTATACGCTTAGGAGACATGCTCAGAAGATGTTGGTTCTCTTTGGATCCACCTACATATGTGAACAGACATTCTCAGTCATGACGTTTACCAAGTCCAGGTACAGATCCTCTCTCACTGATGAACATCTGGCAGCTGTGCTTCGCATCTCCACCTCAGACATGCAACCTGACTTTGATGGACTTGTTAAAGCTCAACAGAGACTGGATTTCTCACACTGAATGAAAAAAAAGAACTGAAGAACACTAAAATGTGGAAATATAACAAGTGAAATGGGACACTTGATATTTTTTTTTCTTTTTTTGCACAGTTCTGAAAACATTAAATGTTTAATATAGGCATGTAAAGTAAAAAAGGCTACAAAACTGGGACACTTTTCTTTACACAGTTCAGTGACATGTCTTGTTTATTTTTGCTACTGTATAAGATGATGTGATGTCTTTAGAAAGCTAAGAAAATCCTTGTTTCAATAGTATATGAAACTCAAAATGCCCTTTGTTATTAATGTTTCACATTTTGTTTATCATTTTGGAAATAAATTCTATTTGAATAAATTATATTTTTGAAAGCTAACCTCACCTTTTAATTGCCAAATAATAACATACACTCTTACCAGGGGTCAAAACAATGCCATTTACTACTTTTTATATAGAAATAAAATTTATATTATGCATAATTGAGTTTGGAATTTTGGCCCGGCCCCCCAACATATTTTCAGTTGCTCATTCGGCCCCCCGGGAAAAATAATTGCCCACCCCTGGTCTAGATGGAGGAATGATTACTACATCGTGTCGCGTCGCTTCTTGGAGTGGGACACGAGGAAAGCAAACAGAGCGCCCCTCGCAGGCAAACACGACCGCCCCCGAGAGCACAACAGCACACTGTGTACACCACAGCATCATGTCTGTGTGCTAGATGCAAAATATATGTAGTCTGTGTGGTAATAAGACAAGACTAATATACTGAAGGGGTGACTGGCTCAGGGGGTAGAGCAGGTTGTCTGGAAGGTTCTCAAACTCGAGTCTCCTTCTTTCCAGGGATAAGTACTGTGTCTGGGCCATAATGCTGGTGTCTCTGTGTCGAACTGAAAATATACTTGTGTTCCTCCTCATCCTGTTTATATGGTTTGGGGGAAAAGTACACGCTGCTTGTTTGTATTCTGGACTCCCACGATTGCCTAGACGGCAGACACTGTAACACAGACGTCTCATTAAATGATTTCTATAATTATTCTGTGTACGTGTGGTGGGGGACAGGAATAGATTGGACAATATATAGAAGATATCTATTTGCAGAAATAAATTAAAATGAAGCAGCAACCATCACTGTAAGGACATACTCGGCAGGAATTCTCAAGCCCAGGCCCTCTTTTCTTGATTCTCCAATCGCAACTGTTGCACAAGCTCCGTTTGTCCGAGGGAGGGTCAGGAAAAGAGGGCAGGGCTTGAGAGGGGTCAATTGGTTCGTCTGGTATCGCAGACATTCTGTTCCCTTGATATCAGGGATATCCCCCTCAATGGGGAGCGACGACGCCTCCCTCGCGGACCAGCTCAACACCTTCTACGCGCGGTTTGGTGCAAACAGTGGTGCCGCTAGCTCAACGGCTAGTGACGTCACTGGCGCGCCGGCTGTTGTGGAGGGGGGGGGGGGGGGGGGGGGGGGGGCATCCGCGGGGGGGCGGGGACGCTCTCTCATTGACGGTACACAGTGAGAGAAACGGGGTTTATTCAATGTATGTGATGTATAGATTGGGGGGAGATGGTAGCATGTAACGGTGCCAGAGAGGTCGAAGTGCATGCTGACGGTGGAGGCAGGAGACAGTGGTTCAGTAGAGCAGGGTGACTGAATAGCAGCACACTGAGCAGGGGATGTTGACATTCCGATCTAAGACACAACATTGATAAGAGCGAGTGTGGGCCCAGAGAGCAGGAGGGAGAGGGGTGACATCCTTAATGAAACAGTATAAACTGCGTTTTGATGTGTGTAAAGGTTAAACGCGGTTGTCATGACAGCACGTCGCATGACAACCAGAAGAGGGGCGGGGCTATCGTTGCTATGACGAAGATCTATAAGTCGAACAGTGTTTCCGGGTGTGAGGCAGACCAAAGAAACAAATCCCACAGGAGGGAAGAGACCAAGAGACTCTCTCCTCTCACCACGAAGAGGGGGGGGGGGGGGAATGCCACATCATCATTAGCTTCGGCTACCACAAGGATGGTCTTGGCTAACAACCAGGCCTGACCACTATTGGACTGAATAACAGCAGAGACGATAGCAATGAAAATACAATCTGATAACATCTGGGCTGAGGCTTCTGTTTATATCAATAAACAACGCTTTTCCTTGTAAGGTATCACGCTGTGTCAAAGTGTCGAATTCTTACGAAGGTGGAGAATTATTATGGTTTGTGGATCGCACTAACGGGGAGAGATAAGGATTATATCCGTCAGTATATGAGACGTCAGGACCATTAAAATTACACAACGCAGAGGAATTGGATGGAGAGAGGATAACACAAGAAGACGTGATACTGGCCAGATTGATCAGAATCTAACAACAGTGTGAGAAGAGCATTTATGCAGGTGAACACCAGAAAGGCTGCTGGCCCAGATGGAATAACAGGACGCATATGTGATGCCCACTAGAAGTGGTATCACGTTAATATCTTTAGATAATGTGTCAAAACAGTGTGAACATACTGGTACAGGATTACCTCCATCAGAAACAAGGTAGAACAGTCATATTATATTTAATGGGAGACATTAACATACTTTGGTCAATAGGTGGCAGTATAGTATAGGTGTTTAGTGGCTTTGCCTTCCAGGGAACCGTACCTTGCTGTGTAGGGACACACGAGGCGAGCTGAGTCTCACAACCGGAGAGGACTCAGAACCAGTAACACCATGTCTGCGCCTCCCTTTGTCAAATGACTAACTACAACCTGTTTCATAGGTTAAATATATCTCTGCTATCAGGTGCCATATCCTGGTACCTGTAACACATACTTAAGTCCTGCGCTAACCAGCTAGCCCCTGTGTTCACCACCATATTTAATCGATCCCTGGAGGAGTCAGTGGTCCCTGCCTGCTTCAAGATGTCTACCATTATCCCGGTACCAAAGAAACCCTCCCCAACAGGTCTCAATGACTACAGACCGGTGGCACTCACTTCTGTGGCCATGAAATGTTTCGAGAGGCTGGTCAAGGATCACATTTGTGCCTCCCTCCCCAGTGATATGGACCCTATGCAATTTTCATACAGGCTCTGTTCTGAGCGCCTGGATACTGGACTTTCTGAGTGAAAGGCCCCAGGCGGTCAGGGTGGGGGGTCAGACCTCCAACACCATCACCCTGAGCATCGGGTCCCCCCAGGGCTGTGTTCTGAGCCCCCTGCTGTACTCACTCTACACACACGACTGTGTGGCCAAGTTCAGCTCCAACTCCATAGTGAAGTTTGCGGACGACACAGTGGTGGTGGGGCTGATCTCGGACAACGACGAGAAGGCCTACCGGGAGGAGGTTGAGATACTGGAACGCTGGTGCAAGGACAACAGCCTGCTCCTGAACATTGGTAAAACCAAGGAGCTGATCGTGGATTATAGGAGAGGACAGCAGGAGACACACACACCACTGAGGATAAACGGGGCTACCGTGGACAGGGTGAGCAGCTTTAAGTACCTGGGGGTCCACATCTCAGAGGATCTGACATGGACAACACACATAGACTCAGTCGTAAAAAAGGCGAAGCAGCGCCTCTACCACCTGAGACAGTTAAGGAAGTTCAGAGTAGGGCTGGGCGATAAAACGATAACGATAAATATCGCGATAAATTATTTCCTCGAAATAAACATGAAACGTGGTCGCAAAGTTTCGATATATCGATTTTCCAAGTTTGGCTCCGTTCAGCCTCGGCTCAGCACACTCACCACTAACAACCAACGTTACGTGATGACGTCCTTACGCACCACAGCTGAGCTCAGGACTCAAGGCTGCTAGGATACTTAGCTTGCACGTCGCTGTTTTTATATATTTACGTGCCGAGTATGTGTGTGGCGAGAATTCTGATGCCACGGTTAGAGTAGTGTGTGATATACGGTGGACGTCGTTGCAATGTATTGTGGCGGAACAGAGTATTTTAGGGATATTTACTAGTACATTGTCATGGAATACATCGCTTGTAAACGAAGCTGGCTAGGTTAACTAGCTTGCACGTCGCTGTTTTTATATATTTACGTGCCGAGTATGTGTGTGGCGAGAATTCTGATGCCACGGTTAGAGTAGTGTGTGATATACGGTGGACGTCGTTGCAATGTATTGTGGCGGAACAGAGTATTTTAGGGATATTTACTAGTACATTGTCATGGGATACATCGCTTGTAAACGAAGCTGGCTAGGTTAACTAGCTTGCACGTCGCTGTTTTTATATATTTACGTGCAGAGTATGTGTGTGGCGAGAATTCTGATGCCACGGTTAGAGTAGTGTGTGATATACGGTGGACGTCGTTGCAATGTATTGTGGCGGAACAGAGTATTTTAGGGATATTTACTAGTACATTGTCATGGGATACACAGTACTGCTCGCTCTGGCTAACGTGCGCGGACTGATGACGACATCAACTCGAGACATTCACAGCAGAAAAATAAGTCTATTAATAGCCCGTCCATCGGCGCCGGGCATAAAAAGTTAATTAAACTTGACAGACATTATATCGACGATAATTATCGATATCGAGTTATATGAAAATAATTTTATAATTTTATCGCGATAACGTTTTTGGTCATATCGCCCAGCCCTAGTTCAGAGTATCTGGGAAGATACTCCACTCCTTCTACTCCGGAGCTGTAGAGAGCATCTTGACTGGAAACATCACTGCCTGGTATGGAAACAGCACGGCACAGGACAAGAAGGCCCTACAGAGAGTGGTGCGCTCAGCAGAGCGTACCACGGGTATTGCACTACCACCCCTGCAGGTTCTATACAACAAGAGGTGCAAATCCAGAGCCTGCAGAATAATGAAAGACCCTCACCACCCCAACAACAGCCTGTTCATGCTGCTGAGGTCAGGCAGACGCCTGCGAACACCAGCTACTAGGACAGAGAGACTTCGGCTCAGCTTCTTCCCCCAGGCCATCAGAGCCTTGAACACTGAACTCTCCACACACAAGCACACATGAGCACACACACTGTACACGCTCACACACTAGCAGCCACTTTAACATGAGAAAGCACACACTCATGCTGCACACGCTCACACTTATGGCCACTTTACAAAAGGAAAGGTCACTTTAAGAATAGTATAGTATAACTTGAGATTGTATAATATAGCATGTACATAAAGACCCAGTGCCTCATCCGTAGCTAACAGTGTATTGCACTACCACAGGACCTAGCATGTCCTACCATGCTCTGTAAATAACTCATGTACATATACCGACATGCCCTACTCTGTTTACTGTTTTATTGCATAATGTCATTCTATTGGATTATATTATATATTACTATTGTATTATGCACATCGTTGCGGGCAAGACCACCCGCATTTCATTGTTTACTCGTATGCCGTGACAAATAAAACTCTTGACTTGACTTGACTTGACAGGAAGGCAAGAGGTGCAACTTCCAATAACTACCGCCCGGGTGGACATTTCATACAGCCCTAGCGTTTCTCTCGCCTGCCAGGTGGTACACAGCACAGTTGGATCCCAACCACGTTGTAGCGTGTTATCTTCCATTCAGTCAGACCTCGCAGACAGGTAGGGGTGCACCGATATATCGGTCCGGTATCGGTATCGGCCGATAAGTGCCTTGTTGACAAGCTCAAATGTGCCGATGGCAGTAGCCGATAAATATCCATCAATTTGTGTCGCGTCAATCTGGTCCACACATTCAAACTTTGAAAAAAGTTTCAGTCAAGCGACCTGCACAACGCCGCCCCCACACACACACACGCTACTGCATCAAAGTTACTTATGATTAACAAAGACATTCGTTTTGTGGCATTAACGTTATATAGTTACACGTTCAATAACATCAGCGTATTTACCCGAACATAGCAAGCATTACTCATTCATATCGCAGTTCCTTCCTTTGCTCAGAGAGCCCATACTGAATTGTACCCATTCTGCAATCTGTTAATAAAGTTTTCAATCAGACAAATGTATAGAAAAGCTTTTATTATGGGCGGCTACATGGCGCAGTGGGCAAGACGCTCGCAACGAATGCTGGAGACTGGGCTCGAACAGGATGCCTCCTGTTCGAGCCCCGCTCTCCACATTGCTTTCAGTTTAGCTGGTCGTCCACAGTAATACACATTGGCCATATTACGGGGAGGGAAACTGAAGGGTGGGGATCGGGCGTTGTGGACAGCGACTCCTACAGGTCGGTTGGTGCGCCTGCGCAGTAGAATCAAGAAGCAACGGGGGCAGCGTGAGCCTCCCACACGTTACTCCTCGCCCCTCCAAAGCCCAGACCCCCAGAAAGTTCGAGCCGCGCAGGTGAAAAGATGCGACGGCTGTTACCTCGAGTATCGGAGGGGACTCGTGCTATGTATGACTTAGTCCACATTGCAGCCGGCTTGTGGGAGGCAAGAAACAACGTTCGAAGACAGGGGAGGGTTGAATTGGACGATATGAAAATTGGGATGGGCGAAAAATAGAAAATGGGAGAAAAAGTGGATAAAAAAAAGAAAAGCTTTTATTATAACATTTGTTGCAGTAAAATCATTATGCCTCGTTTAGTACTCCTGTGGAGCGCTGGTAGTCCACTCGTGGCCGGCGGGGAGCTAACATTATTAGCTTTGGTGTTGATCTCTCGTCAAAATCAATGGCGGACATCCCGGAAGTAAAAAACGAAAAGGCGCTTGCCGATTGGTGGTAAGAACAGCAGAGGCGGGTGCAAACAATGTGACGTAATTGGCAGAATCGACTGTCACAATCAAAATTGTTCTGTTGCATTGCTTTGGTTGAGAAATAGTGTTTAGAGAGATATTTCCTTTTTTTAAGTAAGTAAAGAGGCCTATGTTCATATCGGTGAGCACAATTTGTAACACAAAAAGAGAGACGTGTAGCCTATTTATTTATTTAATATTTTATTTATTCATTTTATTATTATTATTTTATTTGTTGCCATGCCTAAAATAATAGTCAAGCATAGGGCTAAAACATTTTCATAAACAATTATATAATTTTTTGTTATATGGTTATAATAAAAGCTTTTCTATACATTTGTCTGATTGATTGAAAACTTTACTAACAGATTGCAGAATGGGTACAATACAGTACAGCTCAGTGGGCTGGAGGATGAAGACCAGAAAAAGACTTTCGGCTTTTTTACATAAGGGTCCTCCATTTTGGGCGGCTACGTGGCGTAGTGGGCAAGGCGCTCGCCACGAATACTGGAGACGCTGGGCTTGCCTGTTCGAGCCCAGCGCTCCACATTGCTTTCAGTTTAGCTGGTCGTCCGTACTAATACACATTGGCCGTATTAGGGGGTGGGAAACTGATGGGTGGGGATCGGGCGTTGTGGACAGCAACTCCTACAGGTCGGTTGGTGCGCCTGCGCAGTAGAATCAGGAAGTGTCGGGGGCAGCGTGAGCCTCCCACGCGTTACTCCTCGCCACTGAGAGATCGAGCTGCGCAGGTGAAAAGATGCGACTGCTGTTACCTCAAGTACCGGAGGGGACTTGTGCTATGTATGACTTAGTCCACATTGCAGCCGGCTTGTGGGAGGCAAGAAACAGCGTCCGTGACAGGGGAGGGTTGAATTGGATGATACGAAATTGGGATGGGAGAAAATATAGAAAATGGGAGAAAAAGTGGATAAAAAAAAGGGTCCTCCATTTTCAATTCATCAAAACATTTAGAGACATACAAATATACAGTAGTTTCATAAAATTAAAAAATTAAAAAATTATATAAAAAAATATTTACTTTTTGGCCACAAATATCGCTATCGGTATCGGCTGATTGTGTTAGTTGAACAATCGGTATCGGTGGCAAATTTTCATATTGGTGCATCCCTACAGACAGGCAGCAGAAACACACAGCCAGGATAAACACCCGCTATTTACCAAAAACCTAAATTCGAAGCAGAGCAAAAGGAAGAAATCACACGCTGGAAAAAACACCACGCGAGCCCCGGGCCGATTACGCCCCACCTATTATCGCCGGCGAGAGCCGATCTAATCAGCGCCGGACGCTCCCACAGCGTGGACCCCCTCCGAGCCAAACGGTGTGCCAAGGTAAACCCCCACGTTGTGTTTGTATAGCGTCTGCCAGAGACTCCTACCCACCGGTGTGCGTCTCTGCCTGCGAACGTGAAGAGAGGACCGGACAAACGCCGTGGTCAGGGGAGGAAATTAGGCCACTTTACTCGCCAAATGCGAGTATTTTTTACGTTTGGCGAGTGATTCATGAAGACCACTCGCCAGTCTGGCGAGTATACAAAAAAATAAAACATTCTGCAATCACTGCACTGGCAAACGGTGCACGTCTTCTGAGTGTTCGCTTTAGTTGACAGTGCCACGAGGGCACTGCACAAGACCACCCGCGGACATATAATGTTTAATAAACGTTTGCGCATTACTGGCCAACCCGCGGACATATAATAATAAAAGTCCCGCGGTACTACTAGGCTAGCCATCAGGAGCACTCGCAAACAGATAACGTTAAACACAGCAGAATATGGAAAACAGACAGACTGACCAACGGGGAACTGCATCCAACCCTAGTACAACCATCGAGTATAAGTTACTAAGGACACATTTAAATCACAGAGGTGTAATGTTGTCTACTGGAACTGTATACAGTGGTTAGCTTCTAGTTAGCGTTTTAGCTAACGTTAGCCCCGTGTGCTCAAAGCAGCCAGCTAGATGTATATCTGTTATGACTATAATGTTTCCAAAAAAGCACCGGACTACGACGTAAGGTTAGACATTTTATTTCATGCTCAAAAGCCCCTGGCTTGCACATCGCAGTCACGAAAGGGGCTAGCTCAACCAGTGCACTGTGCACAACGTCAACAGCACACCAACCCAACTGACGTTACCACAACACTTGACGGTACTTCACAGCACTGTCGTAAGACCACTGTGCTGTCTTAAAGGCACAGTGTGCCTACCCAGATGCATACACAACATTGACGCGGCTTGACATACAAAGAAGTAATTATCACAATTAGCGATTTTTTTTGTCTGGTAAAAAATCTGTTTGGCTGGTAAAAAAAATCAGATACTCGCCAGTTGGCTGGTAAGCCAAAAAGTTAGTTTTCTCCCCTGGCCGTGGTCCAGTGGACAGGATGTGTGTGGGGAGGGGGGGTTGACTGGTAGTAGATGGACTATCGATTCTGGGATTGATCGCTGGTCACTGGTGTGACTACATTCACAGGGAGCTCATAAAGCACGGTCTGAGACATCGGTTATAGCACTGTTTAATGTCCTGGGACATATGGTACATACTGCAAGGTCTTTCACCCCTCTTACTGAATTGCTCTGTTAATTGGACGTTTGGGGTCTTAGGGCTGAGACTTTATTTTTTTTTAATATATTGGTCTATTCTTTTTACATTTCTTTTTTTTATTTCTTTTTTTGCTGAATTAGTTATTTCCTAGAAAACGATGAGCATATTTCGGGCATCGGCATTGTAGTCTCGACTAGAAAGGTGAGCTCAGTGGAGAGCAAATCCCCACCAGATGGTAGCCGCACATTATTACAGTATTACACTCTTACATGGTAAGGAAAATATATTTATTTAGTGGAAATTGGATCAGGGATACACTCATTTGGGTATTGAGTATTGCCTGATAGTGGTGCTAGAGGAAAGGTCATGGGTTCACCAACATCAATAGGGTTGTTCCTCTTGGGGTCATGAATGTGCACATAGTAGTTTGAGAGATATAGCTGCGGACGGAAACAAAGAAGGACCAATCCCTCTCGCCTGGTGGCTTCATTTGGTCTTTAATAAGCACTAGATTTAAATAACTACTAGCATTCACTTGTAGATGGCCAATAATGTGTAAAAAAAAATAAAAAAAGCTATTTTATAGATTTGTTGATAAACTGATTCTGACCATGGTTTTCTTGAGTCGAGGACTGGCCTACGGTGCAGTGAGGGGCAGACCGGTCACAGAGAGAAACCACAGATCCTACACACAGCACGCAGAAACACTAAACCACTTTGGCTCAGAGTAGACGCTGAACATTTCAGTTTCACACATCCATGTGCGTGAGTCTGATCAGAAACACGATACCAGAGGGGCGAGATGAAGGAAGTAGGACCGGAGACCTTGAAACACAACAGAAAACAGGCAAAGCATTCATCATCGAAACACCTCCAGTAAGATTCCACTGTGGAAAACCACTGGTAAACAAACAGACAAACTATCTATCACAGAAGAGACTCACGTGAGAGCACACACACACACACACACACGCACATAAACACACGCACATAAACACACACACACACACAATGTTACCCGCTCTACCATTGGAAGTCCAGGCTGCTGTTTTCAGCTGTGTGTTTTACTGGCCGCCAGTCAAACTAAATCATGTGTCTGCCGCTCTTTAGAGAGGAAACAAGAGGGGAAAGTACAGCTAATTATCCGGGGCCAAAGGAGAGGGATGGTTCCTGTCAACTGGCGTAAGAAAGGTCACAACTCTCACTTCCTCCTTTTAGGACCGTCGGTGTGTTGTTTTCTGAGGCAAGATGCTAAATCCTTCGGAGAAAAAGGGTTTGGTGGTAAACGACAAACAAGCTGCCATCTTGTTTTTCATCTAGGCATCACGTCGGAAAGGAAAGCCTAACTAACTAACTAACTAACTAACTAACTAACTAACTAACTAACTAACTAACTAACTAACTAACTAACTAACTAACTGTCATTAGTTCATAATCGGGTCGGGTAGATAGGGATCTCGCAAGTATCAAGTAAATACAGATTTAAAGGAACACTCCAACATTTTGGGAAATTAGCTTATTTGCCATCTACCCTGGAGTTAGACAAGAAGATACATTGATTGATTGATTGATTGAAAAGTTTATTAACAGATTGCAGAATGGGTACAGTACAGTACAGCTCAATATAGGGCTGACCTTCAAAGCTTTGTTTGGCAATCGAAGCTTCGGGGCCGAGCTTCGATTTTAATTCGAAGCTTCGGTTTTTTTTTTTTTTTTTTTTTTATAAATCTTATGTTGTGGGACTTGTACAGCACTTTGGTAAACTTTGTTGTTTTTAAATGTGCTCTATAAATAAAGTGGATGCGTGCGTGCGTGCGTGTGTGTGTGTGTCTGAAAGACCAGAGACAGAGAAGTCAGAGGAATAACGACCTGTTGAATGCAACTACGGTACAATAGATTCAATTAGTTTAAGATATTGAACTGTAGTTACATTCAACAGGTCGTTATTCAATAGATTAAATTAGTTTAAGAATAAAGAAATAAAAAATAAAACAATTTTTTAAGAGAATCTCAAATACATTATTTTATTTAAGTGTAGGCTATAGTTGACATCAGAAATGTCAAGTTGCATGTTGTTAATCTAACCAGCTTAGTTCTGTTGCATTTCCAATTTATTTAGTTAAATTATAAATTTATCAGGAATCGATAAGGGAATCGATAAAGAATCGGACCGATAAGCAGAATCGATAATGGAATCGTATCGATAAAATCTTATCAATTCCCATCCCTACTTGAGGGTGTGTATAGTTAGAGACCATTGACCGGAGGTAGGCGGGAGCGGTTCCCTTTGCCGCACGGTATGCCAGGTCGAGGGCCTTGAAGCAGATTCGTGCAGCAATGGGGAGGCAGTGCAGGTCCCTAAGAAGTGGGGTGACATGGGCCGACTTCGGTAGGTTTGAGATCAGGCGGGCCGCTGCATTCTGAATGAAGTGTTGTGTAATGCTACACAGAGAAAGCTTGTCCCCTTCGTATCAACATACATCTGTGAGGCCGGATTTTCGACACTGACATTAAAAAATAAATACAGATCTCGCCTCAGAGTAGAAGTGGATCTGCGCCTCTTTCTCAGCACAAGGCAGCCACGTATCATAATAATAATAATAATAATAATAATAATAATAATAATAATAATAATAATAATAATAATAATAATAATAATAATAATAATAATAATAATAATAATAATAATAATAATAATGGATTCTATTTATAAGGCGCCTTTCAAGGCACTCAAGGTCGCAGTACAACAATTTAAAAACAGTTAAATTCATAATCACAATCCATTAAAATATAAAAATTAAAAATATATAAAATCAGACAAAAAAATTAAATCAGACATACGCCTGCCTAAACAGGTGGGTTTTGAGGTGGGTTTTAAATGGAATGATGGAGTCAATGTTCCTGATGTCAGGGGGGAGGGAGTTCCAGAGGCGGGGGGCAGAGCAGCTGAAGGCTCTTGACACCATGGTGGACAGACGGGCTGGGGGGACGGTCAGGTTGATGGAGGAGGCAGACCTGAGGGACCAGGTGGGAATGTTGATGTGAAGGAGGTCGGACAGGTATGGAGGGGCGAGGTTGTGAATGGACTTGAATGTATCATGGAACTGTTCAAATGTACAAGCACACCCTTCACATTAAGTCTTGTTTTTTTTTATTCTTGAAAAACGCATTTGAATTGGCGGCCGGGTAGCACAGCGGACTAAGCGTCTGTCTACCACCGCAGAGACACTGGTATCGAATCCGGCTGTCAGCGGTGCCTCCGGCTTGGCCGGCCGTCATACTGACACAATTGGCAGTGTCAGCAGGAGGGAAGCCGGTGGGTGGTAATCTGGTCATTGTAAACAGCGACTCCTACAGGTCGGTCAGGGCGCCTGCACAGCGAGGGAGGGAAATGGTGAAGGTAGTGTGACCTCCCACGCGTTACACTTCACCAATGAGAGTCCGCGTTGTCAGGTGAAAAGAGGCTGCTGGCTGTCTCCTATGTATCGGAGGAAGCATGTGATAGACTTCAAGGCTCCCTAGACCGACCAGTAGGGGGCACATGCGCGCAACAACCAGGAAGGGGAGGGGGGAATTGGCATAACGACTAAAATTGGGATGGGAGGAAAAAACTTAAAAACAGGAGAAAAAGTGAACATATTTGGGCTAAATATGCCTCGTTTTATAAATGTGTATACAGAAACAATTCCGTTGCTTTTGTTGGTAATATTCATTAATTTCATTGATAACATAGTGCTGTAATTTCATTTTCTAATAAATATGCATGATTAAGTTAAACGTGTGGTTTTATTTTGATATTCCTTATTTCCACATAAAACAAATTTGGGTTGCAAAAAATATTCCTAAATAAAATGGAGTTGTGGTATAAAAAAGTTTGAGAACCCCTGGTCTAGAAGTACACACTGTAAGAAAAAAAGCTGAAAGAAAACGGTAAATGTCTGGCATCAATGGTTGCCAAATACTTACTGTCAAATTACAGTAAAATCAAATATATTTACAGATTAGAACCTTTATTTAATAGTTAATATTTTGATAAAAGGTAATATACTATATTTGTATGGCATTTACACTTAAAGTAGAAAAACAAAAGTAATCTGTAAAATAATACAGTGAATTTCCTGTGAAAAAACTTTTATTTTTTACAGTGCAGAGCACATACACTATGGACAGATACTATAGTCCACATAAAATAGCCTAAGCTAGCCTGGCTTAGCACAAATTAATGGAAGCAGATGTGTTTGGCCAACAGCTAAGCTAGCTGGTCCATATCCACTTCCATTTATTTGTGCTAAGCTAGGCTAGCTTGCAGCCGGATAGCTTGAATGCACAGAGAGGAAACTGGTATCCATCTTCTTGTCTGACACTGGAGAAGACGGTAAGTGCATTTCCCACAAGGAAACTATAAGGGTCATCGCGTCAGAATACCAGCGTTCTCTTCTCTGCTTGGTGCCAGACTTTGGTGACAGTTCTATTGAAGCTTGTATTATTTAAAAAATATATATATAAGATATACCAGCTATCAACCAATATCAAACGTTAGCTAGTTAAAGGAACATGGCCGGTTAGCCTTCGGGAGAGGTGTTCGTTGGACAATGCCTAGGCCAGCGGTTCCCAAACTTTTTTGGCCGTGCACCCCCTGTCACCTCCCGACCTAGCTGACGCACCCCCCAATGGGTTTCTGTTAGAAAAATTGTTGCTGGTCTCCGTGCACAGATTTTATTTTTTATTTTATCTCTTCCCACGGCGACTATGGATAGGGAATTTCTTTATTTAATTAAAATGTTCACGACAACATGGATGCATGTACTCTGCCAGCATGTTTAATATCCATAATACTAAAGGTTTGACTAAGATTTTTATGAAATTGTATTGTGTAAAAAAAAAAGAAAAAAAAAAAGTATTTACCACCATTAGCCTTTTCATGTCACGCACCACCTAGAGGGCGCTCACGCACCACAAGGGGTGCGCGCACCACAGTTTGGGAACCACTGGCCTAGGCTAACCGGCCATGTCCGCTTCCATTCATTGTGCTAAGCTAGGCTAACGTGCAGCCAGATAGCTTTCTACTGAATGCAGAGAGGAAACTGGTATCTATCGTCTTGTCTCTCTCTGGAGAAGACGGTAAGTTAATTTCCCAAAATGTTGGCGTGTTCCTTTAACAATGCAACAAATATGATTCTGACCCCCGTGGTAATAACCTGTTTATAAGGTCATAAACCTGTTTAAAAGGTCATAACCGAGGAGATGGCTGATCCCATTCAACTGAAAGTTTCCACACTTGGCACCAAATGTGCTACACAGTGATGCAATGACCCTTCCTTCTTTTACAGTTTGATTTCCTTTAGTGTTGCTGTGTTCCTTTAATGGATTGGAACAGCCTTGCATCAGCACAGAACTTCCGTAATAGCCGTCTCTGTGTCATAACAACTCAGAGCGCAGTGGACTTTGTCTGGTCTGGATGAGAGACACTGCGGCGTGTTACGATCGTCTTCAGTCCATGTCCTTTTATTGCTGCGAATGACTGGAAGGCAGCAGGAAGTGAGGTGAGAGTGGCGATAAAGAAGTGGGTCGTTTAACACAGCCGCATGCAGCGCACACATGCATGCAGGCCTGTACTCGCACTCACACCACAGACACACACACATCCCTGCACACGCACAGCCCTGTACACACACACACATCCCTGCACAAGCACAGCCCTTTACACACACACACATCCCTGCTCACACACATACACACACAATCAGGGCATCAACTGCTTTTAAAACGCTTGCCTTATCAGTCATATGACCTTTTTCTTGTGTGTGTGCGTGTGTGTGTGTGTGTCTGTGTGTGTGTGTATCTGTGTGTGTGTGTGTGTGTATGTGCGTGTGTGTGTGTGTCTGTGCGTGTGTGTGTGCGCGTGTGTCTGACTGTGTGTGTGCGTGTGTCTGTGTGTGTCTGTGCGTGTGTCTGTGTGTGTGTGTGTGTGTGTGTGTCTGTGTGTGTGTCTGTGCGTGTGTGTGCGTGTGTGTGCGTGTGTCTGTGTGTGTGTGTGTGTGTGTCTGTGCGTGTGTCTGTGTGCGTGTGTCCTTGTGTGTGTGTGTGTGTCTGTGCGTGTGTGTGTGTGTGTGTGTGCGTGTGTGTGTGTGTGTGTGTGTGTGTGTGTGTGTCTGTGTGTGTGTGTGTGTGTGTGTGTGTGTGTGTGTGTGTGTGTGTGTGTGTGTGTGTGTGTGTGTGTGTGTGTGTGTGTGTGTGTGTGTGTGTGTGTGTGTGTGTGCGTGTCTGCCTCTACATGAACCCTGCTGTGAGGCTGTAGGTTGGAGGCTCTCCAGTGCAGCTCAGTGCAGATTAGGTCTGTGTGGACGGGAGCCAGTGTTTGTACAGCAAGCCATTAAGAAGTAAATGTTAAGTCGCTGAAGCAGCACCTTGAGTCAGTTATAACGTCATCCACTGTGGAGGTCCATTCATCTGTCTGTCTATCTATCTATCTCTCTATCTCTTGGTATCTATCTATCTATCTATCTATCTACAGTATCTATCTATCTATCTATCTATCTATCTATCTATCTATCTATCTATCTATCTATCTATCTGTCTGTCTGTCTGTCTGTCTGTCTGTCTGTCTGTCTGTCTGTCTGTCTGTCTGTCTGTCTGTCTGTCTGTCTGTCTGTCTGTCTGTCTGTCTGTCTGTCTGTCTGTCTGTCTGTCTGTCTGTCTTCTGTCTGTCTGTCTGTCTGTCTGTCTGTCTGTCTGTCTGTCTGTCTGTCTGTCTGTCTGTCTGTCTGTCTGTCTGTCTGTCTGTCTGTCTATCTATCTATCTATCTATCCGTTCAACCGGCCTTGGCAAGCCGCTGACCCGTCTACGGTGGGTCCGGTCCCTCCCCTGTCCCCTGTTCTGGCGTCTCTGTCATCTGTGTCCGAGCTTGGTCCCCAGAAAGACCTGGTCTGACCCGTACTAACACTGCCTCGTTTGGCCACAATATCCAACCCCCCCCCCCCCCACGGCTGCCCAGGGCTAATGGCATCAAAGACGTGTCATTCTGCTGCCCTGTCCCGCTCTCCTCGTGTCTCCTTCATTCTAAACCCAAGGGAGGGGGACTATAGATTAGATTAGTTTCTAATGTATTGTCATTATACAGCGCAAGTACAGTGCATTATGCATTAATCCATTTTTAGTAGGGGCCTCTGTTTGGAGCCTCAACGAGAAGATTGCACTTCCTATATCTACGTCCCTGGAGACATGTGACTGATCTGACACGAAGCAGAAAGAAATGAAATTAGATCAAATTAGATTAAGATGTATCGTCATCATGCAGCACAAGTACAGTACAACGGAAATAAGTTTGGCATCCAACCAGAGTGCAAATGTAACAGTAGAGTGCGATAGCAATATACAATGTACAGGTGATTAAACTTGGTATAAAATATATAAATGAGTACTACTACTAGTAATAGTAGTAGAGTAATAGTGCTAATCAGATGTATGTACTGTACAGAATTGTAGTATTAAAACTATTAATATGTACGGTGTGATACAGGTATAAAGACACTACGGTAGTAAGTCATACTGGCCAGAGTAGGTAAGAGATATACAGATATAGTATTAATATGTACAGTGATACAGGTAGTAAGTCGTACTGGCCAGAAGCGTAGCTACTAGGACCCTCATCAGGACCCTCATCAGGACCCTCACCACCCCAACAACAGTCTGTTCAAGCTGCTGCGATCAGGCAAGCGCCTCCGCATTCATACAGCAAAAACAGAGAGACTCAGACTCAACTTCTTCCCCAGGCCATCAGAACACTGAACACTGATCTCTCCACACACAAGCACACATGAACACACACACACCCCACACATCCTCACTTACACTCTCTCACACCCCGCACACAAATACACTACAAAAAGGTCGGGAGCGGCTGGCCAGGGGCCGCGGCCTTGAGTAGGAAACGTGTGTGCGTTTGTAATGCCCCGTGCGAATAAGAGAGACGTGCCGGCAGCCCTCAAACAAACATGGCACGGCGATAGCAACAGGCCTCGGTGAGCAGGTGACAGATTAAGCACTGAGGCGCTAGCGGCAGACACCACAGTGCTGCCGCCGCCTCCTCCTCCTCCTCCTCCTGCGGCCCCCTCTGAGTGGAACACAAACACTCGCTGGCTGTATGTAAGCACACTCTTGTGTGCTTACATACGCGCGTGTGTGTGTGTGTGTGTGTGTGTGTGTGTCTGTGTGTGTGTGTGTGACTGTGTGTGTGTGTGTGTGTGTGTGTGTGTGTGTGTTTGTGTGTGTGTGTGTGTGTGTGTGTGTTTGTGTGTGTGTGTCTGTGTGTGTGTGTGTGTGTGTGTGTGTGTGTGTGTGTGTGTGTGTGTGTGTGTGTGTGTGTGTGTGTGTGTGTGTGTGTGTGTGTGTGTGTGTGTGTGTGTGTGTGTGTGTGTGTGCGTCTATGCGTGCGGCTTGTATAATTTGAATCATCAGGAGCATCATTGTTTGATAAGGTCGGGTGGTCCTCTCTCTGGCAGAGAGAGACGTGACTTGCATTGGCGTCTGTTTCTGTATCAGGGCCATTATCGGTGATCTCCCGCCCTGCATCGCCTCGTTGCTGGATTGGAGCTGTGGACCTTAGTTATCATACTCTCTCTCTGATGATTGGCTCACACGCTTAAAGTTCCTAGAGTTTGCACTTAGCCTCTGTGCCCCAGAAACATGGAATTTTTTGCAATGCACTAAAAAACCTAGCCCCTTACTTGACTGCGATGTGCAAGCCAGGGGCTTTTGGAACCGCAGTCACTCTCAGCTATATAGCTACCAGGCTCGTTTGGACCACCAAGCACTACTTCTGAGCTCGGGGTGGGTCAAAAATATATCAGATATGAATTTCAAAGGTACCCAGCATACAATTAGGGTTTCACACAGCTGGGGTCTGAAAGCTCGGAGTTGCTAATAAACATTTTAAATCATTGTTATAAAACGAGTGGTACTCAGAGAGCGAGCCGTGTATTTCCGCGTTGGTGTCACAGCGCATGCGCACCAGGCAGCCAAATAGGTAACAGTAACCTTCAAGCGAGAGAAGAGTGAAGAGCAAACTGCTCAGCACTTCCACCAAGCACCTCTACTCACACCAGCTGGGCTATGTTTAACTTCTTTAACTTTAACTTTAATATGTTTGGCAAAAAATATTACCATTTGTATGTGTGTGTGTGTGTGTGGTAGGGATGGGCATTGTAACATTCAGAATTAATGCTTTTGTTCCCAGAAATACGCTAGCCTGCTCCACTAGCGTTAGCTGTTAGCGATGACAGCAGCCAGCTAGCTCACTTGTTGGATTATCTCACGTTCACTGTTACCGTTAATGGGGAAGCTCGACAGTCAGGCTGCCCCCCAAAAAATTTAATACCTGTGCAAATGAAAGTTAAGATTTTTTAATACATTTTATGGCCTTAAATTGAGAATTATTAATGTAATACTTAATGTTAACACCTCACAGATACCCTGATCGAATAGTAAGTTTGTCAGTGTTGTCCATCCCTAGTGTGTGGGGTGAAAATGAAAAGGCAGATAGAGAGGGAGGAAGAGAGAGAGAGATAGAGAGAGAGAGAGAGAGAGAGAGAGAGAGAGAGAGAGAGAGAGAGAGAGAGAGAGAGAGAGAGAGAGAGAGAGAGAGAGAGAGAGAGAGAGAGAGAGAGAGAGAGAGAGAGAGAGAGAGAGCGCGAGAGAGAGCGCAAGAAAGAGCGAGAGGGGGGAGGGAGAGAGAGAGAAAGAGAGCAGGGGGAGAGAGAACGGGGGAGAGGTAGAAAGAGAGAGAGATAGAAAGAGAGAGAGATAGAGAGAGACAGAGTGAGAGAGATAGAGAGAGAGGGAGAGAGAGAAAGCCAGAAGAGGGTGGGGTAGAGAGAGAGAGAGAGAGAGAGAGAGAGAGAGAGATCCCTCGTTGACGTGGGTGTTGACTGACTGAGGCAGTTGAGTGAGCAGGTGTGACAGTTAACAGCTTCCCCGCGCTGCAGCGGTTACAGAGACACACATCAGAGTGTGGTTCCTCCCTCCTCGCTTTGATCCATCGCAGCGGCAGCTCAGCCCGGCCTCTGGATCTGGTGTGCGTTCGGCCACAGCGAAGACACGCACTGTCGCTGCGTACGTCTTGTTAAAGGGAAACGCTTTAACCCTTTCACTACCACACTACAGACGGTTATGGTAGTGAAAGGGTTAAAGCCAGAGTGACATGTTTACAGGTGCAGCCGACGACAGGCGAGTGACTGGAGGCGGCGAATTAGAGGAGTGGTCACATTAACACTCAGGCCGTGACAGCCGAGATGGGGAGGGGGCAGCTGCTCACAGAGCCTGCAGGGTAGGAGACAGACTAACCTTGTGTGTGTGTGTGTGTGTGTTATAGATCAGTGGTGCCCAACCAGTCGACCACGATCGACAGGTAGATCGCGGGCTGATTTCAAGTAGATCTCGATTAATAATATTCGATTTCTTTTTACAAAATCAACTCTGCCTCTCTTTGTTAACTACAACAAGCAATGCTGTTTGTTATTTAAGATGAGGTCGGACTCGGCACTGACAGATTTGTGTTCATTGTGCTGCTTTTATAAAGCCTCAAATGACGGCTTACAATATTTCATGAAAGCAAAGTGTTTTGTTTGTCTAAGATTTAAAAAGGTTTAAACTTTACAGCACTGACAAAGTTGAACAAAGTGCTGTACAAGTCCCACAACATTAAAACATTTAAATTATTAAAAAATTAAAAAATTAAAAAAATACATCTCGAAGCTTCGAATTAAAATCGAATCTCGGCCCCAAAGCTTCGAATTCCAAAGAAAAATTCGAAGGTCTACTACGGATAGCTCATTATATCAACAGCGTTGTTGTTTGCAGGCTTGCAGCTGTTGGTTAGCTAGCTATCGTTCTCAGTTGGCTAACGTTAGCTACTAGCTAGCTAATACTGGCCTACCTTTTAATTCGCAATAGAATGGCTAGCTAACTAACTGTACAAATCGATGTGATTTGGCTGAGAGCATAATTTGTACGGTTGGCTAGATTGCGGGTGGCCAGCTGGCTAGCTTTTCAATCAATCAAGCTGGCAGTTCGTAGTGCAGTAACTGGCTGGATAGCTGTTGTATTGTGGGTTAAGGTAGCCAGCTGGCTGGCTGGCAGTTTGTGGTGCAGTAGCTGGCTAGATAGCTGGCTAATGTTGGCCAATATAGCTGTAACTGAATGATGCTAGCCTTATGTGGTCTTATGAGTTTCAGTTCATAGGAAAATACTTTTGACTATAATGGTCAGAAGTAGGGCTGTCCCCGACTAAGGATTTGGATGGTCGACTAGGATTGGCCAAAATTTGCCGTTAGTCGACTATTGGTCGACTAAAAAAAAAAAAAAAAAAAAAAAAGTATAATATTTTTAATTTTTTAATTTTAATTTTTTTTATCATTCCATTTGGGCTGTGGGGGGTGCTTAATGTCTGAAGGAGTCGACTGAAGGCTTCTTGTCCTCTGCAAAAGCATGCAATTGGTCCACTGATGGATACATCTTGATATTTGTCTAGTATAGTGTGTTCATTAGATGGGTGAAATCCTCTTTCAGTGCCTCTGTGCCTGTTTTCGTAGGCAAACTGGTGATTCCCACCCCTATATACAGTTAATTTACTTCTGACTAGGGCTGACCCCTATTAATCGATTAGTCGACTAATCGGTCGAAAGGGGCCGTAGTCGACTGGCCAACCTCTTAGTCGAATATAATAAAAAAAAAATATATATATATATATATATATATATATATATAAAAAAATATATATATTATTATTTTATTTTTTATTTTTTTTATTATTATATTCGACTAAGAGGTTGGCCAGTCGACTACGGCCCCTTTCGACCGATTAGTCGACTAATCGATTAATAGGGGTCAGCCCTAGTCAGAAGTAAATTAACTGTATATAGGGGTGGGAATCACCAGTTTCATCACGATACCATACAATATCGATTATTTGGACAACGATACGATATTTGCCGATATCACAAAGTCTGCCACGGTACGATACGATTTGATTCAGGTGCCTGCGATCGATATGAGACGATATTATGTGCCCATTTAACACAATCAATCACATTTAGATCAACTAAAAAAAGGCTACGGAAATATCAATTGACGTTTTTATTTTTGAGCTCTTCCAGACATTTAAATGAATAACAATCTATGTTTTTAATACAAATAGACCTCCTGTTCACTGTAAAGTGCCACGTTTTTATATATTGAGCTTTAAACTTTAAGTCAAATGTTTTGGAACTCAAAACACGCAAGCTAAAACCCCTTCCTCTCCCAAACCGTTCCTACAATTGTTTTATGTTGCATGATGATCATGTTTAAATATCAACATTATCTGTCCATCCACACACACACACACACACACACACACACACACACACACACACACACACACACACACACACACACACACACAGACAGAATGTCCCCTCTCCTCTCTCCGTTTCTCTCTCTCTTAGCTTAGTTAGCTTAAGCAGCTAATGTAACGTTAATTTAGGTCTGCCCACGCGACGTGGGCATAAAAGAATGGCGACGATGCAAAGCATGTTAGATGCATTTGACCCGTTGCGGGGAAAAAACTGCACAGACTTATATCGGGTCTCAAAATAGACGACTGAAGCCCTGCTCTCGCTCTGCTGTACAGAGCTAAACGGAGTTTCACAACACTGGCCGCGGGGCGGATATGACGTCGCCGTCGCCGGATTTTCAAAATAAGAGTATCGCAATATGAATCTATCTTTTTACGTTGCATCGATCCTATTTGATTATTGATAATAGATCGATATATCGATCTGGATCGATGTATCGTCCCACCCCTAACTGTATATACTCTCTTTTAGAAAGTCTGTCTCTTAAACAGTACTGTATATCTTGTATGTCATAAATGGCTGGATGTAACAGTACTGTTTATCTGTATGTCAAATGTTATGATGAATTGAAAATGGGGGACCCTGATGTAAACCAGACGAAAGTCTTTCTCTGGTCTGCCTCCCCTTAACACTTTGACTGCCTAAAAACGCTTTACAGCGTCATTGCTGGCGATGCTAAAGTTGCCGGGGGACGCTGTACAGCGTCCTTATATCAATATTTCAAAAATCTGCGATCTGATCCATAATGTCCCTCCGCTGGTCTGAGAACCACCAGCAGGACCCACTGAGCTCTCTGGCGGTTCAGGAGCGCCATCTGGTGGCCGATCGCGCAACCGCTTAACAGGAAGCACAGTGGAGGTTGTGCTACATGTCCGTATTGCTTCCGGCCACTCGGGATAGGTTCCGGCATTCTAGCTCGTCACTCTACATAGCGATCGATTGCCAATAACTCGATAAACAACATGATTTGGACGTATATACCATTATACAAGCTGGAGATGGACCGGGTAATAATATATCCCATAATGATAAAATTTCTACTCGACGATGATCGCCCAACGGCGCGCGGAGACTGGGGTGAGTTTCAGCGTGTAACGTTACCATCTTCGATACTAACTGCTTTTATCAACATTTGACCCACATTAGATGATTGGTATAACGCTGCCCACGGAATTATAAACGCCCCCTCGCCCATCCGGTCAACATCAGATGACGTGTAGTAACTTCTAGAAGTACGTCTAGTTGGAATTTTTTATATCGCGCTGATTGCCATCAAACTGTATTTCATCATCAATATAATGCATTTGGGGCTATATATCACGTTCTGGAGAAAGTTGCAGAAAGAGATGAAAACATACTTATACATTAGACCATACTTTACTATGAATATGTGAATGAAAAAGTTTAACGTTGCTACACAATGAACAATACATATAGGACTTTGAATGGGCCCTAATAATGGCAATGTAGCAATAGAATTTAAAAAGTTATAGCCCTGCAAAGAAGGGGACTTTCTCCATAGACAAATAGCGCTGGCAATCTATGGTATATCATTAATTTAACCCATGGCAGCCAAAGTGTTAACAATTGTGTGTATTGAGCCGTACTGTATTGTACCCAATTTCTGCAATCTGTTAATAAAATGTTCAATCAATCAATCTGTTATGCTTAACATGCAGTACTATTAACTTTACTTAATTTCTAAGATTAGATCATTTAGTTATTTTTAAATGTCTGATCTAAAGATAAACAAAGGGTTTTAAAAGTGTTGTATTTATCTTCTCTTATAGTACCAGAGAGAAGCTGAGGAGAATCGACCAGCAACAAAAGCAAAATTTAGTTAAATAAAAAAAAAATATATATATATATAATATATATATATATATATATATATATATATATATATATATATATATATATATATATATATTTTTTTTTACATTTTAAGATTTAACATTTTTCCCTGTGGTATCGAAAATGATATCGAATATCGATACTTTTCAAGGTATCGTATCGAAGTTTGAAATTCCAGTATCGTGCAATGTGACAGCTCTGTTTACACATCATTCCTATTCCCTTTTAACACTTTCTCTGCCACGCTTATATCCATCAATGTTTGATCTCTGCCACCACTTTAAGTCTATGGAGATGTTCACCTTCTTTGCAGGGCTATAACTTTTTAAATTGTATTGCTAAATTGACATTACTATGGCCCATTCAACATCGATTATCTATCGTTCAGGATGTAGGAACGTTTTACTTTTTCATTCACACATTCATACAAAAATACCGTCTAGTATAAATATGTTTTTATCGTTTTCTGCAGTATTTCCCAGAACGTGAGATATAGGCACAAATGCATATATTAGATCATCAAATGCAGTTTGTTGCTGATCCACGCTATATTAAAAATGTCAACTGTACATGGTCCTAAACGTTATGACTGATCATGCGCGGGTGAACGGAGGGGGGGTCGTTTATAATTCCGTGATAGTCGTTAAATGCTTCATGTAGTATGGGTGATATATAGATCAGAGCAGTTTGTATGGTTAATAATAAAGAAAAACGCTGAAACTCACGGCAGCTTCCTCGTAGCGTTGGGCGATGAGAGTGGAGCAAACAGATCCCAGTTATGTGATGTGGATCGAGGCGATCCAGTTCCGGTTTGTATAATACTAATATACGCCCAAATCATGTGGATTATTGAGTTATGGCAACGATCCATATCCACTATGTGTGTCTTGAGTCCTGCGACGATAAATGAGTGGCCGGACGGAATTAGGGGACGGACCGAGCAACAAAGGGGATATCCGGTTTGGCAACTCGCCGATCAGCCACCAGGTGGCAGTATTGAAGCGTTGCAGAGTTGTGCTGAGTCCCGCAGCATCAGACAATCCTCTGTGAGTGAAATATGAATACCATGGCGAAAATATGAAATATGATCAGAATAACTTCGTACGCCGTGATCTGGCAGAATTCGCATAAACTTGAAACCCGTCTTAAGCCGTTTCCGGCAGGGAATGTGTTAATTGTACATATATCATTTTTGTTTTGATTGTATTGTTCCACTTTTGCTTTGGCAATGTAAACTCATGTTTTCTCATGCCCATTGAATTGAGTGTGTGTGTTGTCTGTGTATGCAGAGTGTGAAATAAATGGGTCATGCTGCCTGCATGCCCAACGTGAGAAGTTAGTCTCGTCATTCTTGTAATTGCTACACTACACTGTTACAATGATATATAAAATATCATATTATATTATATACCCATTCAATATGCACATGACAGAAAATATTATATGCCATATAATATGTTCTGTCATGTGCATATTGAATGGGTATTATTGTATGCTATCATACAGAGTTGTATGGGTTATATGCAGGTGTATACATAGCCAGGTATATAGGAGGATAATATGCAGGTATATTCAGACAGATATGGATATATATATTCATATGCTGTAAATATACATATATAATGTATATATGCTGTATATAAAGTATACATGCAGTATATACAACAGGGGGGGGGGGCAGCTGCTCACAGGGCCTGACAGACTAACCTGTGTGTGTGTGTGTGTGTGTGTGTGTGTGTGTGTGTGTGTGTGTGTGTGTGTGTGTGTGTGTGTGTGTGTGTGTGTGTGTGTGTGTGTGTGTGTGTGTGTGTGTGTGTGTGTGTGTGTGTGTGTGTGTGTGTGTGTATTGTTTTCCTACCCGTGTGGGGGTCCAAAAATATTACAATCCCCCCATAAGGGATTAGGGAACGAGTGTAAATGTATGGATTGTCCCCACAAAGCACGAGAACATGTATACGTGTTTGTATTTGTGTGCATGTGCGAGTGCATGTGTGTGTGTGTGTGTCTGTGTGTGTCTGTGTCTGTGTGTCCATTATGAAAGGGGGGACACTTAAAGGAGTTGGGTTAATAATTAGGCACCTTTCTATGCTGACTCACTCCCAGACTAACGAGCGACTGGGGCACTAACCAGCCGCTTTGGCTAATAAATCACGGTGCGTGGGTGTGTGTGCGTGTGTCAGTTAATGGAGAATTTCCATCTTGATGACGGAGTATACCATCTACAGGTGTGATGGCGGTGGCTGTATTGATTAGCTGTCAGTATGGTGAGTCACACTGATCACATGGCGCTCGGAGCAGCTATAGGGCACAGGGGTGTCGAGAGGGGTCTCCATGTCCTCCACCAGAGACGGTCTAGTCCACTAATAGTCCTAATGGTCAGGGGAGAGACTCCAGAGATTTAGTAGAACACTGGGGCGCACGGATTTAA